>NW_015113522.1:129809-147695 GCF_001443285.1 Poecilia latipinna | reverse complement strand
AACTTTGGTGGGCTCATATAAAAAAAAAAAATTTTTTGCCAAATTAAAAAAAAAAAAAAAAAAGGGAAAAAAAAAAAAAAAAAAAAAAACTTGAGACATGAGCTCATTATCTCAAACACTATGACTGATAAAGTTTACAGTTGCATTTATCCTGCCCTCTCAGCATATTTTCAGTAAATAGATGAATTTATATAAAACATGACAATTAATAAATTGTATTTAAATAAAACAAGAGATTTTAAAGACTGTGATATAAATTCTGAATCATCAGTTTTGTGGATTACTAACCTAAAACGTGGTCTTTGCTATGAAAAATGCTGACTTGGCACATCTGCAACAACCTGAAAACACTGATTATAGAAAATACCAGCGTCTCATCTCCCTTTTGTTATGCTGGCATTTAAAGCTGCAGTAAGTAACTTTTTATACAATAAAATGTTATTTGCATATCCCCATTTGGTAAAATGGCCACAATGTCTTGAGAATATAAAATGAGACAGTTAATCTGTGACAAAAAGTGGAACTCCTCTGCTTCTCCCTGTGGTCCTACCACCATGTGCAGGAAAAGCACGCCTCCAGGTCAGAAACAACCAATCAGAGCCAAGAGGAAGACCTCAGCACCATCAATCATGCTGAGGTATACGCTTTAACCTTCAATAAACCACAAACTCTAAAACTCCTCCACACCTTAAAAGCTAATTTTATGTGTTAGCTTCTTGTAGTGCCAGACTTATGCAGCCTTCCAGATTCAGACTGCAGGTCAGACTGAGGTGGAGAGTGAGAGAAATGGAGAGAAGGGAAGCTGTGAAAGCTCCAGATGCAGAGTGATGGCAGCTGATTAAATAAACATGTGACACAGACCAACAGCATAAAGTATCACTGGCACTTAAACTGTGAGGGAAGTATGTCTTTCTGCCTACTTGAGGTATCATGAGTTCTGTGGCAACATGTCTAGTAATATTAAAATCCCACAATAAATCGCAAAGAGCTATGTAATTGCTTTGAGCACATTGCAGGCTTTTAATTATGTTTGATAATTATGTTTATGTTAATAACATGACATTAGTTTATGAAAATATTGTATGTTTTGGAAATATTAAAATATCTTCCAAAATGATGGTCAAATCTGAAGTGGGTAATTCTACTATCGCTGTACAGTACAAACACAACGAAGCTGATATCTAATCTGAAAAAGTCAACGTGGGATTCGCCAAGTGCTTCTATGGCGTTAATGAGCAAAACATTTACGAGCTGCACAATCATTCCAGCTGATCAAATTCTAATTGACCAAAAGATGGCTCTGTTCAAGAGTTCATGGAGCTTAAATTACTAAGGTGCAGTGGATAATAAACTGCCTTTACTCCAACCAGCAGAGAGAGGGAAGGCAAGAAAAAACAATTATAAAAGACAGTAGAAACAGTAGCGGAAAGCCTACTTGACATTGAACAGAATTATCAGTAGGAATAATTTGATTAGTATATAAGAGAAAAACTTCATGATCTGGAGAAAATACAGCATTCAGTCTTTATCCCAACAAGCCACTCTCAATCTTTTAGTAATGTTTCCTTATCTGAAGCTGTGATGACTTGGATTCAGGAGCAAACAGATGGCAGAAAAGAGTGACAGGGAAGAAATTAAACTGGGAGTTTGGAGAAAGAGAGAAGGTCCCGTAAGAGAAAACAACAAAAAGAAAAAAACAAAACAAAAAAAAAACTAAAGCGCACAGATATCAGCGGGCAGAGAGGCCGTTCTACGCTGTCAAGCATCAGATCCCTCAGGACTGCTTAAGCACATTAGCCCTATCCACTGGGAAGCAGTGAAGTGATTAGCTTTGCTTCAGCTTCGAGATGGGAGATGTGAGGAAGACATCCAGAAATGCGCACAAGGATAAACATCTAATGACACAAACTTGGATGTACCGGGTACTTAATAAATAAGAATAAATGAATGCATAAACTGAAAAAGGCATCACTTGAGGTTGCCCACAATTAGGCCCTAATGTACCAGAATAAACACATTAAAGCAAGGATAATAAAATGAATAAGGCTGCTTTGATTGCATGAAACTTCAACTTGAATTAATGTTCAGTGATCAAATGTAAGAAAAAATACATATCAAACAAGCTTATTATTCCAAGTTAAACCAATCTTAAAGCGATTCAATTTCAGGAAACAAAACAGATCCTGCGAATCTATTTTGAAATGATCAATAAAAATACAAATATTAGGAGCCAAATTAATATGTAACAAATAAAATTATCTTTGATCTTCAAAACATTATACAATTTTTTTAACAATGCCAACTGCTGAATGACTCCTCATTGCTCTACTTGTAATTGAAGTTGCAACATACCAGCCATTCGAGGTCTATAGAGTTAAATACCCCTGGTGTACAACCTATGGATGGCACTTCTTAATATCATAGAGTCGAACAAAACACTCAGGGGGGTATTAGTGGTCTGAGGTCCGTGTGTGTGTGTGTGTGTGTGTGTGTGTGCGTGTGTGTTTTGCAAGGTCTGCACGTAATCAATGAATGGGTTTCGGGAAAACAACGTTGAAAATTCAAATACCTTGACTTGGCAGAGAAAACTGTTCAGCTGTGACCATAGAAAAACAAAATGTATGCAGTTCAGTTTTACATATTAAAATCTCCAATAGGGCCTCATTTATTATGCAGCTTATTTGTCAGCTGCAGCACTTAAGTGGACAAGAAACACTTTATATGTTCAGTAATCTTCAGACTCTTACATTTTTTCTGTATAATTCACTGAACTTTCTAAAAACTCACCATTATGCGTATTGTTCTGGTAAAATCGTAACTTTATGGGAGTTAATATCAACTGTATCTTACTTGGTGGAGCAGCAAATAATAAAACAAAACAAAAAAAATCTTTGACGAGTGACACGCACATTCAAGATCATGCTTTTTGGAACAGGAGAAGAAAAGTAGTACCAAGGGTATAACCTACAGAGAATACAATCAAACTGAGCAAACAGTGGTAACTACATCATAAATATGTCCTTTTTATTCAATTTTCCATGGAATATTAAAAAATTTATACACTACGATACATAATTCAGCGTGACTGTGTGGAATCATCCACAAAGAGGAGTGATAAAATACCCTTCGAATTTTCCCAAAGCCACCCATTAGTCCTCTACAGAATATGTCACATTGCCACTTGACGTATAAAAAAATCAGCAGCAAATGCACAACAAGAAGAGCAAAAATATTACATTACCTGGTCACATTATCAACCTTACTTATATGCAACATGAATTGTCTTTGATTGAACAAAAACTACTGACTTTGGGTAACATTTTGGGGAAAAACCTAAAATTTTAGACAATGTACTGTAAATATTTGGAATATCTTTAATCTTCAAATTAATACTTTGAATCTACTAAAGTGGAAAGTGTCGCTAACCCACTGAAGGATTCAACAAGAAGGCCACTTTAATAGTGTCACATGATTCTTGGGGTCAAAATGTGCCTGTCCCAAACATCCCCATCACTCCCCCTGCAGTAAAAAATACATTTAAAAAAAATTCTGACCGCCACCAACAGCCAGCTGGACCGCAGACACATGGTAGGTGTTGCTGCGGGTTGAAGCTGTTTACGCCAAATTCTGCCCATACCATCTGTGAAGCTCAACAAATCAGGTCAGGCTTACCAGACATCCACTGTACAGTTTCAGCCATTACTGCATCCCCAGATTTCTGGTTTTGGTGAATGGAAGCACGTCCTGATGCAGCCTCCCGCACCTCGAACTACCTGAAAGTTGGACAAACTCTACAGTTAGCTAAGCTGTTTTTTTGTTTTGTTTTGTTTTTTTTCGGCCGCAAACGCAGCAAAAATTGACCAATTGTAGCTTCAGATTATATGATTGGCTGCTTACTGACTTGGTGCTTCTTACTGGGAGGCAAGAGAAAAACACTAACATTACTGCTAGTCAGAAACTTGAAGGTTCTGATGCTAATATCCAGGTGAAAAACAAAATTACAGCTTCAACAGAGTCCATGCATTGACAAGACAGGCCTGCTTTGACGTTAAAAGGGAGAGCAGCGATATAACAGGCTTCAGGTCAAAACGTAATGCCTGATCAGTGTATGCTTGCGTATTTCCATAATGCAAGCACATTAACGATAAAGAATTATCCTTAATTCACAGTATGAGGACAGGAAACCTTATTTAAATGACTTTTCAAAGGGATAAAGGTGGCACTTATGGATGTTCCCTCTCTCCACTTCTTTGCTCTTGCATTTTATAACATAATCAGGCACCCATGACTCTGAGCGTGAACCACTTGGAGCTTAGAGTGCCGAACACGTTACGTCTCAGATTGCAGTGTTTGAATGAAACATACGTACTCGGTGCATTTACTTATGTAAACTCGCATTCAGAGCCGTTGCCACGCAGCATGGTGAAAACCTGATGCAATTACCACAGGAATGATTCACATGCTAATCTCTAAAGGTCTACACACATTCAGTGCATCTTTTATTATTTTTTCCTGATGTATCTCCACCTTCTCTTTGTGTGTTGGTTTTAGATGTCCCTCTCTCTTTTTTTCTCTCTCTAACAATCATTCTTATCATTCTATTTTATTTTTGTATGATGTGTCTTTTCTTTTCTTTTTTTTTTCTTTTTTCTTTTTGCCTGCCACTCCTGGTTTGAGAGCTTTTTGCATTTCGGAAGGTTGAGTTTTTAGAGTGGAGCACTTGCTGACATCAATAATGCTGCCAGTGATTGCTTATTCAGTAAAAAATAAGCATTTTGGGGAAAAAGTGATAAATTGATTTCACTTCTTTTAGTCCTCTCTCTGTGCACTCTTCTTCTTTCTCTCTTTCGCTTGTCATTAGAGTTAAAGTTAGAACCACATTGTACTGAAACCTCCCACTGCAACACTCTACAGCACTCGTTTCATATGCATGCTTCCTATTAACTTGTACGTTTTTTCGTCTCTTTTTTTGAAACAGTAGCATTTAATTTTTACACGAACACACCCTAGAAATGTAACATAGACTGTACCTTTGCCAGAAATTGCATTTCCATTTTTCTCAGATGCATCTACTGATGAGGATTATAAATATCTGTCCCTTATTGTTTAAATTTTCAGAATAATTAAAAAAAATGTGACTCTTTTTTGATGTGACAACAGACTTTGTATTCACGGTCCATTTGGCAAAGCTAATTTGAACTTCATAGATACTTGAGTGCATTGCTGCGCTGTTGCAACGCTGCTACAGCAATCTTGAGGCAACACTTAATGGTGATGCAAATCATTCCCTAAAGAAACACCAAGAGGCAACCAGCATTCTTCGTATTCATCTTGTTTTCTCATCGTCTTTCTGGCATATGCATGTCAGGATATTCATTCTAGTCTTTAACTCTGTTCTGCTCTCCTCAGAAAAGTTATATTTGTTTTCATCCCTATTTGCCTCGCCTCTCCTGAAGCAACCCTTAACAAGCAGCGCAGACCAAAAGGCAGAGAGAACTTAACATTTACAAAAAAAGTGGTTTCTGTGAGGCTAGCGGTTCTAAAAATACTAATGATTGTCTGCTCCATCTTGTTACTCAGGTCTAGAGGTATGAATCCCATGCCTCATACAGAGTGTCTTGCAAAAGTATTCAGACCACTTAATTTTATTTAAGGATGTGGCAACCAGAACCAAAAATGAAAATCTTAAGTGGTGCCTCTGAAGTCATAAAATTGTTAAACAGAGTCGCTGACAAGACAGAGCTTGCACTGTGAAGACAAAGAAACACACTCGACATGTGAGAGATAAAATTATCGTGAAGGTAAAGAGGAAACTGCATCAAGTATGACTTATTTTCATGTTTGTTATTATTTTTATTTTTTTAAAGGTACTGAAAAAATGTCTAAAATGTGGTTTACGTCACACAAAGTGATTGCTCGTTCTTTGGGGGTTAAGAAAGAAAGCTTGTGGTTAGAAAACAGAAAAAAGTTATATAGTCAGAAATCTTAACTCAGAGCAAATTCCCAAAGTGGGACGCCTGATTAGCAAAACATTTTCTTTTCACATTAGTAAGCTTGTGCTATAAGAACAATAAGATCTTTGATACAGGACATATGTTGTTGTTTTTTGTTTTTGTTGGGGGGGGAAGGGCTGTTTTTTTTTTTTTTTTTTTGTTTTTTTTTCCTTGACGTAATAAAATGTTAACTTGATCAGATGAAGCTTAAATAGTAAACATGTATTATCAATACAGTCCTGAGTCTTCAAACATCTCCCAACTGCATGTCTGCAACAACAGTGGGACTGCCTCGGGATGCTGGGTATTTCTCCAGGGAAGAAGAGTGCTGTCAAAAATAGAGAGGTTTCATGGTCTAGTTCACTGCATGCGCCTGCATCAAACAACAGCTTAGATTACCTTTCTTAATTGCTTGCTCCAATTATTTACTAAGGAGAATAATTTGGAAATATTTTAAGACCCTCTTGATAACGAGGTTCACTGTCCCAGCGAGATTTACCTGTACGAAGACAGATAAAATAAACGTTACATTTACCATGCCTGCCCATTCATACACAAATCTGAACTGTATGTTTTAGTCAGTGACTGTTTGGTTATTTGTCTAAGAATGATATTTAAAAAAAAATAAAAAATGAGAAAGAGGGAGCCTGCGACAGATGGTCTTTGGTCAAAGTCCCAGTGGAGTATGAACTCTACAGATGCTGCAAGATGATGCAAGCAAGGTGTCAGCAGTTGTTTAGTCTCTTGTGTTTTAATTTCCTTAATTTACAACAAACACAAGATAAATGCATCTGTGTTGTTGCGACATGTTTGAAATGAAGCAGTCCTTTTTGATTTGATATCAGTCCTTGTTTCCTGACTACCTGATGCACTTTGGTGTTTTCAATAAAGCATAATTTATGCTTAAGCGTTCTTATAAATACAGCACGCTTTGGAAACAGAATTTTTCCGGCTTCAAGATGTTTCAGAGCGTAACGTGTAGCTTTTCTAACTAAAATTATATCACAACAGCGGTTCGCTGGATTCAGGTGCATCACAGCTTTTAACCCTGCGGAAAGCCCTGGGCTGAGATGTCAGTGTCAATCAGTCTCATATCATTCAAAGAGCAGCATGTGGCTTCTCGTGCATTTGTCTTTTTTTTTTTCTTCCCCTCGCACCTCGGGGTGTGAAGGGACAACGACAACAGTTGAAACAATTGCGCATCCGTCAACAGTTAAAATTTAATTGCTGGGTGTCCAACAAGAAAAGACGCCAAAACGTCCACCTTCGGTCTCCTCCCTTGGTCATGTCCTGACACAGCGTTGGGCAACTTGATAGACTTAATAAGGCAAGGGACTTTATTTGTAAATGAGGCAGGGGAAGTGGGGCGAGGGGGGCAGGAAATTAATAATTAGAGTCAGTGGCACACACCTCAACTTGTGATCAACGAACTCGGACCTGTGGAGTCTTGCCTTTTGCGTGTGCATGGAGGCTTTTGCTTTTGTGTGCGTTTCCAATTAAATGCAGTGAAATTGAGAAAGTCGGGGCCTGTAGGAATCTAATTACAAGAGTCCTTGGGGGGGAAGGGGAAAATGTGTCAGCACGTCTTGCAAATGTGTGTGTATGAAGATGAAGTGTGTTTAGGTATTTATGCAGGTGTGAATGTGTAAATATGTGTTGAAATGATTATTTTTTTTTTTTCACTAGTAACTATTGCCTTGCAGCAGTTGAGATTAGGGAAATTCTTAACTATCCCTCAAATATGTGTCTGTGTCTTTACCATGCATAAATCAGTATTTTTTTATTTCCAGTTTTATGTCTGTGTTAGTTTGTGAAATCCTTATGCTGGTACTTGTATGGGATCATTGTCTCTATGAGCGACTGGAGTCAATGAATCAGGATAGCAGGGAGGTGTTCAAAGGAACCACAACATCATTGCCATTAACAACTGTAATAGCTCCATATGTCTGTCAGCTCTTGCCTGGTCTTTAAAATATGCATCTGGCAATAAAGGGAAAGATGAGACGGGCAGTGTGAAAAGAAGAAAACAATAGATGACAAGCTCAGCAATCAATGTCATCTTATATCGTCCGTGTTTTTTGCGTCCACTGTATAAAGATCTGGTAAGGAATTGGGGATTGTTTATCAAAAAATAAGCTTGGATTTGAGAACAGGAAAAGTGTTTTTATTCACATGCCATGCCTTTAGTCATACTTCCCAAAACAACAGACAAAAAATGTTTAAAACAAATGAATAAAAAAATGGAGTAAAAACACAACAGGTGCAATAATAAGGAAATGGATACAACCTTCCACCCCTTAAACAAATATAAGGCTCTTCACAAAAAGCTTGTAATGTCTTGTCATTTTAAAATCACGCTTGTCTAACGTTAGTATTTGACCGTCACAGAAGTACAGAATGAGGTTCTGTCTCAGTCCAGCAGCCTTCAGGCCCATGTCAGCCTATCAGGCTGCAGAGCACCAGATTTAACTCAACTTTTAAACATCGCCTGACTTCAACTGAGCAAATCCCAGATCTACGTCCCAAAGTTTAGAGCACCATAGAAACCATAAAACCATAAAACCCACAAGGGCTTACTCCTCGCTCTAAGGCAGAGAACCACGACAGTTCCTGTTTAAATCACCTTACATACTGGTCTGGTCGCAACCTCACATATTAAATATTCTACGTGTACAGTTAGCAATAAGCACAGAGTCATACAGTAAGAACATTATCTCGTATTTATCTCATATATAGGGAGTGAATGCATTGTCACACGTTCATTGCAGCCAACAACAAAACACACAGCAGTATAACCAGCTGGCCAAATGTCTTCTAATAATGAGATGAGCAGAGGCAGAGCTCTGTTTGGGTTGCTTGGTAACTGGGCATTGTCCACCGATTGTGACGTGATACCTGGGAAGCTTTTGATAAAGCTTGTTTTCCTGACACCAATTTAACAATTACCTATTGCCATTAAATTCCTGGATGTTTTTTTTTTCTTTTTCTTTAGCACCTGGGCTGTTTTTTAGACCCAAATGAAAGTTCAAAAACGTGCAGAAGGAGAATTTCACATAATAGAGAATTAAGAAACTAAAACCAAGTTGCTTCAATGCAAAAAGCAGCAGATAACTTTTTCAGTTAAGAATGGTGGCTAAGATTAAAATGACACACATTTTTTTTATTTTTTTTTATGAAGCTGGACAGGCTACTGGGGTATATGATTGCAATTAACAAAAAGCACAAAGAAATGAACTTTTTCCATTACTACTTTAGTCTGGTTTATCTACACATTTCCCTGGTATCATGCACAACAAGTTTACTTTAGTTTTTATTCTGTTATTCATTTTACTTCTTCGGTTCTGTGTTTTCAAATGGCTTTATGTTCTATATAAAACTCAAGAGGCTCTTGTAATTATTATACTGACAAGCAAATGTAAAAAAAAAATATTAATTAAGTAAAACACAAAGATAAGATTGCACAGATACTTAAAGTAGGACATGATATTTTTTAGAATACTTATCACTTAAATAACGATTAAGAAGCATATGCAGGTTCTTGTTGCCATTTCACATGAAAAAGCTTGTGGGTTTAAAAAAAAAAAAAAAAAAAAACTGGAGGCACTTGAGCAGATTTATCATTGCAAATAACACCTTTTGGAAATTTCTGTTGAAAGGTCAAACTAAAGTCCAATTCATCAGTTGTGTGCCTCTGCACTTGCATTTCTCCGCCTTTTTCTTCATGAGCTATAATTCAAACACACACACACACACACACGCACACACACAACCCACGATCAATCAAATCTATCAGCAAATAGACAGAGTGAGGACTGACATTTACAGCTCTAAGAATTTTATGTGCATGTGTTTGCATTTCTGTCTGAGTAGGTGTGTTCAGTCCTTGCCTCTCAAACAGAGAGCCACCAGAGGGTTCAAGTTTTGATTGAAAAAACAGTGCCGTGGTGCACAAATAATACTGTAACTAATAGAAAAATCTGCTAAAATATGACAGATTTTATGAGTTTCATGTTTGTGCTGTGGTTTAAACTGTCACCTCATAGCGACACAGCCGAACTGAAGTTGGAGCCGTTCTTTTGGAAAGGCTGCGTGATTCTCTCCCGTGTATGGTATGCAGTCGTTCTCAAAAGCGTACAAACCTCTTGAAATTTCAGGCTAAGGTCAAACCATGACAATAACTCGTATTTTCGAGCGGCGCACGAGTACAGAAGGCGTAGAGTTTTTAAAACATCTGTGTCGTTGTTAACGGTCCTGCACACACGTCACCGTTGTTGCAAGACAAATGTAGCTACATTAATCAGCCCATTAGTTTCCAGCAGTGGCAGTTTCTGTTGCAAGTGATGATGGAGTGGCTGTGATAATGATAATGATGACAAAATAATTTGTTGTGATAAAATGGACGCTAATGATGAAAATGCCATGCTCATAATGCCGTTTTCAGTCGGAATGGTGAAAAGTAATTACTCCGTGTAAAGGAGGAGTGAGCAATATGATGCTCTCAATTCTTGTTGGCGGTTAACGCAATGTAATAAATTACACAGGTGAGAAGACAAGGAGGTGTAAGAAAGACAAATGGTGACAAGGTGAAATAATTGATATAAATTCAAATGTGCTTTGTGGTTGCGTCATATATTCAGAATAACATCTTTATTAGCATTCATTTTAAATGTTGTGTCTGTGTGTGTTGAAAGATGATACCGGTCACATCTGAATGCACGACATAAACAAGGATGAATCAGTTTGTTACAAATAATTTAATTCGTATCAACTCTATAGTTTTTCGTACCCATTTCATGGAGAAAATCTTTTTTCCTTTTAAATTCTAAAGAAAAAGAGCAATTTCTGTAAATATTTCTGTAAATATTGTTCAGTAATTCACCTTCGAATATTTACTCTTACTACACCCAATTAATTAGAAGACACACTGGAAAGGGCCATGCTACCCACATATGGAGAAAACATGATACAGAACTGAATCATCCCAAGAGTTGCCAGATTATACACCGAGAGCACGTCGATGACTCACGCAGGTCAGATTACAACCCATAATTTATTTATATTTTTATTTATTTTAAAGTGAATAAAGGAAGGAAGGAAAAACTACTACACTCCACTATGGCCCCCACTGGAGACTCAAGCATTCCTCAAACATGCATGAAAGAAGCAAACCTTCACTCCAGGTATGACTTTGATAAGGGAATAACATTGTAACATGAAGTAGAGCTTTAAAAAGCCACGTTAAAGTTAAGGATAAGTACATTTTTCTCCCAATTCTACAAATTTTCTGTTTCAAAATAAGAAGACGCCTCCAAACATGACTCAGAATCTGTAGCAATGGAATATAATAGGCAGATTAGATAGCATACATCCACCAAGAGAATATTTATGTATAGTGATTTAAAAACCAGAGACTTTAGTTGATTGCAGTAATCGACTATCTTTTCATATCAGGTTTAACTGGCATGTGTTATTTCATCTGAAGTCCGGTTTAAGTTTTGTGCAGACCTACCTCAGCCGGAAAACAATCTTATTAATTTAGTCTTTTAATGAGGTGACTTTGTCCAGGTTCTACACTCAGGCTTTACACCATTTATCTTCATTGAAAATCTCTGCACTCAGCTCTTTTTCCCATTGATGTGCACATTGCTACCAGCTCTTGTCCAGTTAACCAACCAAGAGAGGTGAAACCAGGCGCACTGATAATCCTTTAGAACAAGTTTGTCCTTCCATGGAGAAATTTATCAGTGCAGCTGAATTCTAAATGGCAAAATTTGTATTGGTTCAGCAGTTGAGACATTTTAAATCTAATGGAAAACATTACTGTATTTCAGTAACACAATGTTTTGTTTTGCTAAAATTAGAATGGCAATCAGCCCTGGTCCGTGTTGTTGTGCATTATCACTATCAGTACCACCTTAATGAAGACAATCTCTTCCTCACTGTCTTCAAACATGCACAAACATGACTTCAGAGCTTTTTTATTTATTTATTTTTTTTCCTCAGTGGGCTGCTTTTGGGAATACCAAGGCCCGGAAACCTGGTTCCTATCTTCAAGGAACCAGATTTCTTTGGTTCAACATGTGTACAACATTCAAATAAAATATTGATTTTCTGATATGTTGGGAAGATGCCAGTCCTTAAGGATCAGTTGCACATTTTCTAGGATGTATACAGAAAAAAAGACAGAGTCCGATCAGAGCAGGTAAGTTTTCCAGAGAAAACTCGAGTCAAATGTGTCCCTGATTTCACCCAGAGTCTCCAAACTGCTTACTCAAAGCTGCTTCTGCTGCCGCTTCAACAAACACTATAAAGTTGTTTGGCGTGAGATTTTGTGACTTTATGTTGAGGTACATTAAGTTATAGCACCTTTTCTCACAAGTTCACTGGTATGAGGCAGTGCAAAGGTGATTTTATGCTTCAGCAACTGCTCTGGGCTTGTTTCTCTTTTATTGCTTAGATTTAATGGTTGCATAATACATAGCTAACATTTATGAGTTTTGAAAACTGAATAAGATCCAAATATGAGTTTTGTGAAAACATTCTTTGGTTGGAGTAAAAGTCGTTCACATCCGTGTAAAGTTGCTGTAAATCGAGACAGTTTCTGCACAAAAGATTTATAATTTATTTCAAACTATTGGACAAGGTCATTTTAGATAATTAGAACATAATTACATAATAACAGCAGTTACGTGAAATGTATCAAATGTAAAGCAGGGCTTTATTAATAACGCTAATACTTGTCTGTCAAAGGACTTACTATCATCAATAGATCATAGGAGGATATTTTTTTTTCCTAATTAAAGCATAATGAGGCATCAGCGGCATCTAATTATGTTTATTCTAAAATCACAAATCTTCAAGGTGCGGTTCTATTTAGGTACTTCTATTGAATAACAAGCAGAGTGGAGCTAAATGGTGGGATGTGCTATCCGTCAAAATGATTTAGTGATGGTAGAGCGGCCCTGAGATGGCCTCCCTTACTGGTGTCAGTCCTGGCAGGTTGCAAAACAGCCGCCAAAGAGGCCCGCCGAGGGACAACTTGCGTCCATCAGAGGGCCGTGTCGCAACTTGTGCCTCGGTTTGTGCAAGAGTGATGAGAAATTTGGGCCAAATTGAATGAATATTTTACGCGGGAGGTTCCTGAAGATGAAAAAAATGCAAGCATTTAGTGTGTGACTAATATGATACAATATAAAAGTGCCTGCTAAAGTCACGGTTCGTGTGGGTATAGACAGGGTAATAGTATTCTGCAGCATCAGTAGATGTAGCAGCAGAGAGGGGATATATTTTAAAGTCTGATATTCTCTCAAAAATTTACCGTCTATCCCTTGAGTATGAGTGACGGAGACTGAACTGTGTTGAGACTGCACAAAAATTTCATAGAGATCATGTATATTTGTTATTGTGTTAGCACCTGGGTTTTGCATAAGAGATCCCACTATCAGCGTTGGCGACTTATCCACGACATGTGGCTTGTGTGCACCAGCATAGATTTGGTCCTCAAGGGGTTTGAAGAAGGCCAACCTGGCTTATGCCAACACTGTGACCTAATCAAACCCACACTGGGATAGAAGCGCTCCAATTATTTGACATAAGACTTGCAGCTACTAGATGCATTGTATCACTCCACTGCTCACTAGGCAGAAAATAGATCTGTGTAGAACTGATATGCACAGCCATAAACATGATGCCATGATCAGGACAGTTGCACAAAGGGATCTTGTGTTAGACGTGGAACAGTTCTCCCTGCTGTGCACGCGGTGCACAAACCTCCAAATTGCACACGTCAGAAGTTTGTGCTTTTGAGGAACAGTAAGTAGAAACAGTTTGGGTTCCGTGCGCATCTTTTCTATTTTTTGCACTTGCCTTGATATGTTCACACAGCCGAGCGCGCGACGGAGATAACTGTGCAGGATGGCACCCTTCTGTTTAGAAACCCTCCTCAGCTGCATACTGCCATGTAGGTCGGGGAAGCAGAAGGGAAAACCCTGTTTGCTAAACAGTAACAGTCAAAGAAATGTCCTCTAGCAGTGCCATGGAGGTTTTCACAATAAAACCAGATACACCACTATTCGGCGCTTTTGGAATGGCCATCACAGTCCTTGCGACCATGAGTCGGTTGTAATCCGGTGTAAAGAGGGTAGTCTCAAAGCATAATGCAGAGTCTGACAGCATCACAAAACAATATTTAGCATATTCCAGTGCTTGCATAGACAAATACTGAAGTAGGAATGCTTTTTTGAATGCCACTTGATAAGCTATATTAGTATATAATACAATATAGCTTACAATTTGATGCAGAAGAATATGGTTCTCAGGATTTTGTATGTAAAGACAACTCAGTTTTAGAAAGGAGGAGGACAGCATCTTCCAGGCAGAGGTGAAGTGATATAAATGTATATATAGCTTAGTGTGGTAGCAGATTTCCACAGAACACTGTTGGAGGGACAGTGGTGAGGTTATTACAAGGAAACGCTGAAATCTTGAGGGGGAAATAGTAATAAAACCACAGCACTAAAAATGACACAACTCAACTCAAAATTTTCTAACAGCACAGAGCTGAAAGCTGAGCGGTTAGTACCATGAAAACAAAGTAATGATGAACTTTTAATAAGATTTGGGTAAAAAATCTATGGCTTTCATTGCATTTAAAGCTGCCTTCAGATCCATAAATAAATAGTATCTCCCCTTTAGGTTATGTTATCACATGGAATATTAAAATATCATTGGTCTCGACAAAACAAAGCTTCACCGAAATGTTTACAAAATGACTTTGTCAGGGACGTCGTCTAACGCATCTATTTGCAGATTCTACCTTTGTCTTATGCTGGCACAGCACAAGACATTCACTTCTCTTTTTGGCTCCGAGCAACTTCAACGTATTTTCAGAAAAATCGTTTTAGCTCAGTAAACACTCCACCCTATTGTAAAACACCTGTCACCTACCATGTCATCTAAAAAGACACCGTCTAGTCCCAAAGCTTGACATTCACCATAAATCCACTCGTTTAACTGCTGTGCAGCATACATTCATCTATAATTGGGACGTTGGGGGACTGGGTGAATGCTGCTTGTCAACAGAGATTATCTGCTGACAACTGTGCTTACATTTGGGTTAGGCTGCACTGACGCACCTGAGCACACTGAGTGAAAGCTCCTGGATAAAACGTGATACTGTAAAGGACACACAGCGGGCTCTGCGCTAATGCAAACAGACGTCTACCTATAGGCAAACATGTGGAAAGCACAGATGTCACGTTGAGAGCCCATCGGTTAAGGAAAATATCTGTAAAAAAGGCTGATGGAAAAAAATTTGCATGTGTGAATGTCAAAAATAGACTGAGCTAATAATCCCTCCTAATATTTTAGATCTTTTTCCACATCAAAGATTCCTGCGTTAAGAAATGTTTCCTTAAAAAAATATATATATTATTTTCTGTATTGTGCTGATTCCAGCTGTGATTTTCTTCATGACCCACCAATCTGTGGATTTTAAATGTAAATAGAGGAAAAGGGGATGACACAAGTCATAAAATAAACTGTACATCTGCAGACAAAATAGGTGACTAATAAACATAAGTAAATATTGATGAGCAAGAAATGTAATTCTGCCTAAGGAGAAATAACGGGAGCTCTAAGTAAAAGACATCTAAACAACCTGGTATTTACAAGTAGATTATTTTTATTATAAAATATATGTAAGTATAATGCAGTATGAAGAGTTTGAGCCACAGTCCTATTAACATGTTGAAGGAGCAGTACTTTATGTTTTCCAGTCACAAAGTACCACTTTACACCACAATAAAGTAACAGTGCTGCCTTCAGTTGTTATAAAAAATTATGTATATGAAATATGATTTAAAAGAAATTTGCCTTTGTAACTTAATGTCTTGAAGTTGGGCCTCTGTCTCTTTAAGAAACTCTTGTTCTGACACTCCACCCTCAGGAAGTTATTGCTACGTTTACATTTTAGCAAACTTTTCTCAACTCGACTCAAATGTTGGGATTCAAACCCAGGAACTTGTTGGTGAAAGTTAACAGTGCTAACAACTGTGCCACTGTGCAGCTCATATACCATAATATAGAGTACTTTTATAATATATACGTATGTTGTATCAATTTGCAGAGAAATAACTTAAAAGTCAAGGAAAGCGAAAGACTAAAAAAACCAATGAGAATACCGGAATAGTCGCCCGACAAAATGAAAAAAAAAAAAATGTGTGTGTTTTAAGAAATGAATCTTAATATTCTGGTAAATGTTTAAGCATGTTTTATGCTTCCCTTGCCTTCCTAGGTCTAACTGTGTTTTTAAATTACCAGCTGATACATGATATAACAAAAAGTATCATTAATTGTAACCCCTGCATCTCATTTATTTCTCCCTTAGCTCAGCCTATGTTTCTCTTTCTTCCACCCGCCACATTTTCATCACATTTCCAGACATTTGCACGGATCCTGTCATTAAACACTACACTGATCCCACAAACACTGATGAGCACCTTTAGTTACAATCATAGTCAGCATGCCAAGGAAAAAAAAAAAAAATGAAAAAGAAACAGAGCCTGTGGGTGAGTTTTCATGAGTCAACAGCCATGCCTGCCAGTGGCATTCACAGTGACTCACATTTCCAGGAAGGGAGAAAGAGACGCACAGAGAGAAAGAGATAGGTGGGCCTGAAGTCAGGACCACCTCATTTACTACACTCATATGTTTAACAGAGTGGCTTAAGGTCTATGAATGTTGCTTCAAACGACTACACCTGCTGTTTTTGTTTGCGTTTTTTTCCCCTCCCCTTTAAATCAGCTGCTGTTGAATGCAGAGAGAATCACTGAGGTGAATCTATAAGCACTTCTAAGCAGAGCTACAACCCTTTCGCAATTTATCTGCATGAACTGTGTCTTCGGTCATCTCTTGGCGTTATTTCCACCATGTGTGTTCTTGTCAGTGTCGTACACACCACTGGTATTTGGATTTCTTTGTTCTCCTTAATAGAATATCGACACCCACAGTTACCAAATCTCTTCTCAGATCCACCCTCCCTTCCCCTTCCCCTCCTTTTCTCTCCCACTTGTTCTGGCCTTCGCAGGAGACTCTCAAGGCGCAGCATGTGGCTGCCCTCACCGCACAATTGTCGAGCATAAACCGATCGTTTCACCTAACCTAATAATACCAGCATTCACTGCAGATGCACATGTATCCCACTCCGTCTCTGTGTGCTCCGTCCAGCCCTTTGTGTTTTTCCTTCCTCCTCATCTCGCCACTTCTTCCTCTTCTTTCATTTCCCTCAATCACTGGACTTCCTGCACTCTCTCCTCTCTCTGTTCTTTGGTTTTCCTCTCATATTTGCACCATGTCCTGTTTCTCTACCACATTTTACCAACAAATGCAATTCAGCGCTCTCTATCTTGTCAACGCCTCTATTGCTTGTTGCCCAATTTGCTTTCGGGTGATTGTGACCCGACGGGCCAAAAAGGAAAACAAAATTTCTCTCTTCTCGTTGACATGCAGAATTCCAGAGTGTATCCGTTGTGTTTTGCCTCAATGTTGTGCAAGAAAAGAGAAAAGAGGACAACATGGCCACACAGCCATCCTGCAGTGAATTTAGGAAGGCATTAAAAGTTTCTAATCCATCAACCTATGAAAAGAAAGTAAATAAAAGGTTCAAACTTTCCATAAACTTTACCCACAGCACCACAACAAACAAACAAACCAGTTGTTGCGCTTGTGAGTATGTCATACTTTGTGATTAGGATAGCAAATAAATATCTTAAGTGAGGTCAGTTTGATGTTTGAGGTAAAAGAGATTCCCAAGTAGCAATGCTTGTAATACTGTAATATATGATCACTGCTGACATGCCTTTTGTTCACTCTTCATCAAAACCAACGCAAATAA
>NW_015113522.1:118150-125434 GCF_001443285.1 Poecilia latipinna | reverse complement strand
ATTACTAAAATATTCGTTTACAACAGCCCTAAATAATATACACCCAAAGTTACAATTTTTATACTGCCGCCCTGTGGCAGTCTGTACCAACAACAGCCATTCATGCCTGCAAAGGTTCTACCCAACACCAACTCAACATTGACTCAGTATCACGCAAAAACTGTTGAAGTAGTTTTGAAATAAAACCATGCTTTTTTTTTTGTTTGTTTGTTTGTTTCTTTTCACCAAACACTGACTGCAGCAAAACTGAAAGGTATACCTCCAGGTTACGTTTTATTGTAAGAGGAAATGTCATTGCAAGGGAAGTTGAACAAAATTGCATAACCTTTATTTTTAAAGTTTTGCTATGGAAAACAGAGTTAATTTCATATAAATTGCATTTTATAGTCTGTGGGGCTTAATTCAGGGGAGTCGGTGTCATTGGGATATACCCAATATGGATGTAATTTTAGGGAACCCCTTATGGTCCCTAAAAATCCTATAGGGCTTTTTAGGATCTTGGGACCCCCAGTCTGCTGCCCCTATTATCTCTTACTAAATTCAGACCAAGATTTTCTGACTGAAGAGTGTTGCCTTTATGCAAATATTCCTTAGGATTAACCATAATTCTACATTAATCTGCCAGAACATTATGTTTTTTTTCATTGTGGCCCATTGCAGCTTTGGTCAGTTTTAACAGCCCATCCATCCATTAGCTTACATGCTTAGTGGGTTCACGAGGAGTGCTGGTGCCCATCCCCAGCGGTCAATGGGCGAGAGGCGGGTTACACCCTGGACAGGTTGCCAGCCCATCACAGGGCAACACAGAGACAGACAGGACAAACAACCATGCACACACACAAACACACACACACACTCACAGGGAAATCGTGCAAACTCCATGCAGAAAGACCCCAGGCTGGGATTGAAATCCAGAACCTTCTTGCTGCAAAATAACAGTGCAACCAACTGGGCAGCCCCTCAGTTGTGTCTTTTATGTGTGTGCATAAAATAAAACAAATGTGAGAAATTACAAGAGGCAGGATTGGCACAATGGGCATCATATTTTAAACTTGTGCAGCACAAACAAGAAGCTTGCACATCTGCATGGCTTAAGGACCGTGATGAAAGATGGTATGTTTTTAGTAAGCGAGTAAGGAATGAATGAAGAGAAATTTGGTGACACCACTCTATGGCGAGCTTGATCAGATACTTGCAGCAGTTTTTTTTTTTACTTAACATTTCTCTTGAAGTAAGCTGGGAAAAATGTTCAAAATTAACTTTGATAATATTTTATTTCAGTCCCCACTTTGCACCAATGGACCTGCAGACATTTTATTTAAGGCCTGAACTTTTAGAGATGCAACAATTTTGTTAGCTGCTTATTTATCGATAACTATGAGGGGGAAAAAATGTGCCTTAGAGAAGATGGCATCTGGGTTATGATCCTTATGGACAGAATCACGGTATGGCAGATTCTATGAAAACCGCAGTTTGGATGTGATCATACAGTAAGAATTTCCACAAATTTCTGTGTTTGCTGAGCGTTTTTCATGGCAACAGAAATCACATTCTCGGAGCTAAAACTTGAAACATTATGCATCACTTGCCGGATCACAGCGACTGAAAATGTAGGCAAGACTTTTACCTCTCTACGCTCTCTTTCAGGTTTTACAAACATATTCCATAATAACCCCCTCCTAGTCCCACACAGCCACATGAGATAAGCCTTTTACGTCGGCGGTAGGTAACTTACCTTGACGGACATTCAAAAAGGTGTGTCCAGCATTTACTGCACAAAACAGCCCAGATATTGCCTTCTCTGATGCACCTGGTCGTTGAACACCATGGAGAAGCAATATCCACTTGTGTCTTTACGGAATCGGTGCACCCAGAGGCATTTCGGCGAGAAGAACGGTGAGGACGTCGCTGCGGTACAAAGCCCGGTTCCCCCCCGGTGGAAAATCTGGGTTCTGCCTTTGGCGACTGTCTGGTGCGCGCTGAAACTCACATTTTCACTGAACCGAGAGAAAAAAGAAAAAAGAAAAAAATAAAGGGGGAAAAAAAAATCCAAGCACAGTCAGCCAACTTTTGCTTCAAATCACCTTCAGGTAGCAATTGGATTTCAGATATAATCAATGATCAGAGTTGCAGTTTAAACCGTATGCGCAGAGGAATTTGGGAACACTTATTTCCATCATGGTCACGTTGACAGGGGACCCGGCCAAAAAAAAAAAAAAAAAAAAAAAAACAGTACAAGAAGACGAAAATGTTAAACCCAGCATCTTCTGACAAATGGTAAAAAAAAAAAATCTCTGTAGTTCGTTCATTTCCAAGGAAATGTTGCGCAATTCTTTCTATCCCATTTCGTTCCGACAGATATTTCGGTGATTAACTTGACATTTCCAGACGTTTTCTCCAAAAACAAGGCGTGTCAGTTAAAAAAAAAGAAGAAGAAGAAGAAGAAGAAGAAAGGAAAAAGAAAAGAAAACAGCAACAGTTAATAATTCCCCCCGCTGGCTGAAGCATTACAATTTCCGAGAGAGTATCGCCGTCACTCCATCATGCGCCCAGACTCCCTCCCAGTGGAACAAGCGTCGGAGGGGCGCATCTGTGAAAACCGGCACCGCATGCAGCCGAAATATCTCGGCAGAGGCTCGGTGAAAACCCGGTCGCATAGAACTAATTTTCACTGACAAGTTTAAGAAGTTGATATTTACTTGTTAGGCCACGCTGTATTGACATGTTGCTTTGTCTTCGACGCATCAAACCCTCATCTTTTCATTTAATTCTAGAACGAAAGTGTGTGTGTGTGTGTGTGTGTGTGTGAGAGAGAGAAAGAGAGAGAGAGAGAGAGAGGGGGGAAGGGGGGGGTACATTTGGTGTTGCAGCAGTAAATCACTCGGTAATCAAATAAACTGAGCTAAATATTTTTGAACCCACTTTTCTAACACCACACCAGGCCTGGACAGACGGGAAAGAGCCACGCTATATACTCTCCTTCATCTCTTTGTTTATCTTTGAGTGCATGTTGCATTTTTTTTTTCTTTTTTCTGGAAAACACTGCACCATTGTGGGCAATTCAAAGCAGCCTTGTGATCTGAGGCAACTGAAGTAACGTGGCATTGAGCAGGCACAAAAGAAGCAGGTGCATAGTTATGGACGCATAACCAAGTTGAGCGGTGTGTCTTCCAGCCGACCAGCGAGAGCGCGCCTCCGCGCCGTGAACGCGGCCGAATCACGCCTGAGCAGGTCTGCGTTCAACACGGAGGAATGAGTTTTTGAAAAGTGCGCGCGTGATCGGGGAGGAAAGAGATGTGGCCATACCTTACTGCGCCGGAACAAGCCGCAGGACGTTTTATTAACTGCTTACGGAAAACACTGTGATATGAGCTCCCGGTCTCAAATATAGAAAGAGAGACGCAGCCGCCTTAAGGGGTTGCTTATAATGGCGACTGAAAATCATCTGCGGAAGTTTAGAGACACTGAAAATCGTTACTTCTTTTCTCCAGTGTCTAGATTTGTCCTTTTTTTTTTTTTTTTTAGCACCACACAGATAAAAAGCCGAAAGGATCCCCTTTTCGGAGCTGTCCAATGTTCTGAAAATGTCCAATCAGTGCAGGCAGTCTCTTATTGCCGTCATTAGTTCGCCTTAACATCCTGTTTATTGATGGGTTCACTGGTCTGAGGCAGTTCAACACAATGCAGTGCACTGCTTAGTCTTTATCCTAAATTAATAACAACTGATATCTGATTTAGACACAAATTCTGCTTATTAAGATTATCTGATAGATCTGATTAAAGTCAACTGATCAAATGTGTTCGTTTGAGCAGCTTTTCACATTCAGACACTGACTTTTTTTTGTTGCTCATTGCCTCAGCAAGAACAACTCAAGGTCAGTAAAGTTAAATGAACAAACATATTCTAAGACCTGCCACAGATTTTTAATTGCATCGAGGTCTTTGAATTGTCCTTTTGTATTGTATCTCTAGTTGTATGTTTATCGTTTAAGTTCTGCTGGAAGGCTGCAGAAGATGCAAAGCTGCATCCTTTAACGGGTTTTCTTTTACTCTAAGCTGAGCTCCATTCATCTCCACATCAGCACCGACCGGCTGACCCGTCCCTGCTGATGGAAAACATTCCCACAGCATGGTGCTGCCAGGTGGTTTCATAGAAACAAACATGAAAAATCTTGGCGAAGAAACAATATTTAGTTTTTATTTTGTTTGTTTGTTTTTAATTAAGAGGGTTATATATATTTTTTTGTTTTTAAAATGCATTTTTATATTTCCACAGAGAAACTTCATTAAGTTTAATTTGTTACAAAAAGTATTGAAATCATGTATCTCTTTCCTCCCACTTCATAACCATACAATATTTTGATGAATCAAAACAACATCAACATCAAAAGTTGTGTAGTTTGTTATATGACAAAGGTATGCATTATTTTGAAACACATTGTGGTTGAAGGTCTGCATCCTCGTGGGGGATTTGTTAGCGGTAAACGGTTTAAGCCATAGCTTATTTGTATATGAAGGGATGATGTACAGCATGCTGCACTGTGCAGAAAGTTGACCCATCTCTGGGTATCAAAGCATGTTGGAAAAAAAGAAAAGATGAATCACCCAGAGGTGTTGCCTAATGCAGATGAAGAATCGTCAGGGGATAAAATTATTTTGAAGTTTGGGGGCATGGAAACACTCTCATGCTCTCTTCTGTTCTCCAGCTTCTTAATTTTCCCTTTTTAGACCCACGGACAGCTACAAAGCCAGCAGGGCTCCTCCTCAGAGCTGTCCAATGTGCTGAAAATGTCTCATCAGTGCAGACCATTTTTTCCCTTTTTGTTGCCTTCATTAATCTGACTTGATGTCATCTTCCCTGATGAGTGCTGGGTTTTCTCATCTTAGACATGTTTAGATAACAACAAACTCCTGATTAAATTTATGAATTTATCATGATTTTTCTTTCCTAAACCACCTAAAATCACAGTTTGCGTCAGCTTTGATCCCTCAAGTCTTTTAGATTATATCCTGCAGAACAAACACAGCTCAATCAGATCAGATGGAGAGGGTTTGTGAATATGAACTTTTCAGGTCTTGCGACAAATTCAATCACAATTTTAGGCCTCGGCATTGACTGGTTCATTCTAACGCACTAATATACTTTGATCTAAGTCCTCCACTTGTAGCTCTGGCTGTACGTTTGGGATGTCGTGCTGACGGGAAGCGAGCCTCTGCCTCGGCCTCACCCTCTACGTTCTCTTCCGAGATTTCCTCATTTTTTGCTCGATCCATTTTATCATCCAGGCTGACTCTGATGGGGAAAAAAAAAAAAAAAAAAAAACATTCTCGCTAATGATCTCTAACAAGCCTCTGATGTGTTCACAGAACAACATTGTTGATGCTGACAACAAGCCCGGTGAACTCTATTTACAATTCTCCATTTCTGCAGGCAGCTGGTTGCTCTGGACTTCATTTAGTGGTGTCAGAGTTAAAACACGTTTCCCTTCCACTTCTCAATCACGTGCATCTCTATGTCTCTTCAGCACATAACATTCCACGAAGATACGTTTCAGTTTGTGATTGTCGTACGTCAAAATGTGAAATACTCTGCAAAGTGTTGCAGGTAAGCTAACCAGAGTTCAGTTATTGAGTCACGTTTGGAGCTTTGCAGCATCACACTGCAAAGAATAAAAGACATAAAATAAAATGAAGGAATGAAAATTGCATCTTTTCCCCATTGTGAAGTCATAATTAATTCAAACCTCTATGGGCAAAAATACCCCCAGTTGCCAGCTTGAGGTAAAGTCTGTTATTCATAAGTGATGAATAATTAAGATCTCAGTAGTTGAAAGAGGGAATATTTGCTGACTTGCGTGCTTTGTTTAAGTTTGTACTTATAGGGCACCGCAATACTTGAACTGGGTCATATGCAGGCAGCAAATGTACATGACAAAAGCATCCGTCGGTTTAGGAATGAAAGACTTGAACATTTTTTTTTTTGTTTTTTTTTAATGTATATATAATGATTAGTGACTCATACGAGGTTAAATGGAGATAAAAAAATACATTAAAAAAAAAAAAAAAACAGAGGGCAGCAGTGCATTGATGGAGGCTCCATGGCGACAGGCGTTTTTACTGCTTCGGCTGGTCTGTATGAAAAGAATAAGACTTGTAGATTGGATCACATCACGGAGCATCACGTCGCCCGGTGCCAGAGCACATCCCATCACATCAGGTCGTTTTATGTCACACTGCACGGCATCACAACCAAACAATCCAATAGCACACAAGCACCATGAGTCACATAAGGTTTTGGTGGTTTTTTTTTTTTCTTTTATTCCAGGCGGTATCTCAAAGGCATGACTCATGCAGCAAGTGTCCATCCTGGGAACTGAAGAATATAAATATTAATGATAGTACTTGGTTATTTTTTATTTTTTTAGATGCACTGTGCATATTAACAGATGAATGGCAAGGCATTAATTAATGGCTGATTGAGTGTGTATTTGCTTCCAAATACATATGCAAATTAAATTAATCCTATAATTGATTATGCTTGCCAATTGAATTTAGTTTTATTTTTTTTCTGTTCCAGATACAGTGTCTGTGTCAAATGTTAAAAAATTAAGAGATAAATGAATTTTGTAGAAATGCAAATATGCTCCGCTTTACCCAGTCAGCTGTATTGCAATGAAACAATCATGAGAAACTTTAAATCTTTCATGTCGGTTTGAATGACTGTTCCGATTGAGGCTGGTTTCTACCGAGATGCCAGTTGTTTGAGCTCTTAAAAAAAAATTGCTGCTGCATTAATGTGCTTGTGTCCTGGACCAACTTTCCTTTCACTGCCACTTGCTTAGCAAAACTTTTTGGTTCTTTCTTCCTTCCTCTGCTGTGACTCCATTGATTAAGCCAAAATTAACCATTTTGTGCAAACAGCAGCAGTTTTAGGCAACCTCCCTATATGATTGCTTTCTTTGTTGCCAGGCAGGGATTATGATGTTGATGCAAGATGTTGATGTAAGAGATTGAGACAGGAAAAAAAATATATAATAATAATAATAATAATAATAATAATAATAATAATAATAATAATAATAATAATAATAATAATAATAACATTATATCTCAGTCCTTTTAACAAAATACGCAAAATAAAAATTTCTCAGAACGAAAAACTAGTCTTTGGTTAATCTGTGTTTTTACTGTAACAACAAATGCTGACATACCACAACGATCTAGATCTCCCTAGATGTGACAAGAAGAAATAAAATCTTAGTTCAAGATGCCACCAAGACATGT
>NW_015113522.1:100253-115301 GCF_001443285.1 Poecilia latipinna | reverse complement strand
TGACTCCATTGATTAAGCCAAAATTAACCATTTTGTGCAAACAGCAGCAGTTTTAGGCAACCTCCCTATATGATTGCTTTCTTTGTTGCCAGGCAGGGATTATGATGTTGATGCAAGATGTTGATGTAAGAGATTGAGACAGGAAAAAAAATATATAATAATAATAACATTATATCTCAGTCCTTTTAACAAAATACGCAAAATAAAAATTTCTCAGAACGAAAAACTAGTCTTTGGTTAATCTGTGTTTTTACTGTAACAACAAATGCTGACATACCACAACGATCTAGATCTCCCTAGATGTGACAAGAAGAAATAAAATCTTAGTTCAAGATGCCACCAAGACATGTCCAACCACTTTTAAGGAGTTGAATGTCTTGTTGACTTACAGGGGACAGATTGCACAGAAACTGAGTAACACTTACAGACTGTAGTATTAATAATAGTATTATTTGATTACCTTTAGAAATTGTGGAGTTCTCACTGTTTTTTGTCTTTTTGCTCTTTCCTTTGGTTTATTGCTTTGTTTGAATTTCCTTCTAATTCATGTAAAGCACTTTGAATCACCTCGTTGCTGAAAATATGCTATAAACAAAACTACCTTACCTTACCTAGTATCAGTCAAGCTGTCTGCTCCACTCACAAGCTTGCAGCCAGTTGCTTATTGCTCGTGTTTACTCAACTGGAATTTTAAAATATAGTCATCTTAACAAAGGCTATGATGGAGCATTGGTTTCTGCACGTCTACATTTTTCACACACTGTGTCTCCCTTGTGAAAAGACTCTTGAGATTTTATTTGGCCAACTGAAAAACAGTGCACAGCAATAGGCGGGGAAGGGGAAGTGTTGTGCTACTCTGTGTAGCATCGATGACAAGACACAACTAACGATGGGATAAGAAGAATAAGAATTAACCCTAAATTATTATATTTTTGAAAAACAAGCGATGCAGATCGATTGGTTCTTAAGACAGCGTCATCGTAATTCCACATAATGAACTGAGGACGTAAGGCTCAAAGAAACCCGGCCTGTCTTTTGTAGCCTGAGGCCATTCCACATATCAAGGATCTGCACTGGTGAAGAGTTCAGCTAATTAACTACTCATAAGGCCATTAACACCTTAAGAGTCATCAAGATGACATTTTGTGCCGGAACTCATTGAGCCGTCCGTTGGGTCGATAATTTCATTACGTTAGTGAGGAGTTCGCACAGAGTAATCAACTAATCCACAAGGACACCGAACAACACTGAAGTCCAGATCCCAAACGCTGAGCATGCGTTTGCATCTGAAGGCGCGCCAACGCAAATGTGTTGCGTTTTAGGCGCGTCGCGCCAAGAAGATTACTTCATTCTTGTGTCTCCTTTGACCAGAAAATGTACATTTTCAATGCATCGAATGGTAAATAAAACTTGCCCTGACTTATCAGGATGACCCTTGAAAAGTGTGAAGTCAAAACAGCCCATCTTTAACATCATCATTTTTCCCCCCCCCCCCCCCCTCCAGTATTCATCATCATTCATGTTGACGCGTCGTTAAAACACAGCTGTCCGTAACGCAAAAATCCCGACGGCGTAACATAAAAATCCCTCCCTCACTCGCTTCCGCTGCCGTCTCCCTCTGCAATCGGCTCTTTACCTATCCTGAATCTCCCCGAAGGGACTGAGTAAATAGAAAGCTAGTTGTACTTTCCATTACGGCCTAATTCTATTACACAGTTGCCTCTTATTGATCCAAACATTCAGAATGACATGCAAGGAAAGTAGTAAAGTGAAGCCCCAGTGGAGGCTCCTGTCATCTGAGGATTGGGTGAAGAAAAGCTGAGAAAGTGAGAGTTTTATTTATTAAAAAAAAAAAAAAAGAAAGAAGAAATAGATAAAATAAAACTAAATGCTGACTGCATAGCTCCACAAGGTTGAAGTATTTTGATTTTAGTGAGAGGAACAGCTAACAAATAGACTTTGTTTAATAACTTAATTCCATTTATCATTTTGTGCAACAAAATGAACTGCAACATGTAAACAACGCACCGACACAGAGCTTTTATGCTTTGTGATGGTGGACTCTCGCCCGCTGTGAGGTTTGTATGGTGCCAAAGATGCAAACACTGATTTAAACTGACAACTGGCATGTAATTTGAATATTACGTTGCACACTGGAAACACATCACACATAAACAGATAGGACTCAGTAAACTCCCGCTTCTGTATGACTGAAAGCCCAGAACTGTGACAGAAAGGTGTGCAAAGACTGTTTCTACCACTGAATTACAAAAAAAAAAGTCAAATTCAAATGTGGTAAAAAAAAACTAAATAAAAAAAGAGTGTGTGAGACCGCAGTTCTGAACTGCAAGAGATATGTTCACACCTGACTCATCCTACCCGAGGGGCCAAAGGTATGTAAACCTGGAAAACAAGAGAGGGATTATGAAGCACATAACTCCAGAGACAGAAGAAAATGGACACTAGGAGAGAAAGGTGATGCCAAGAGGGACCAGAGTGGAAACAGCATGGTGGAGGAAGAACAGGGGACAGGAGAGAGACAAAGAACACAAGAAAAAAAAGACTAAATAGGAAATGTGCAAAATGCACACGTCATCACATCCTGAATCTAAACGAAGAGAAGAAAGGATAGCTTGTTCCCTGAGCTGTGTATGTCCATTCTGTGAGGAGTAAAACACAGAGACAGTTTCTGACCAAATGTAGAACCAACGACCAAGAAAAAAAATAAAAAAAAATGTGATCTGGATATCAAAATGAAGAGTCACAATTGAATACGACTGTGGTCATGCTTACAAGGCAGAGGGGCTCTATTATACTCTTAAACGAAAGAAATGGGGAGATAATTAGACTGCAAGATGATAAGCTGAGTGAAACTCACGACACAGCCAGGCTAAACAAACCTGCAGGCAGGTTTTATTACCAAGGCTTACAGGTAACAGACTGACAGAGGATAAAAAATGATGGCAAACAAAACAAATTAGAAAAAGGTAACAAGAAATGAGGGGGGGGTGAATGGATGGATGGGTGGATCATCCTGAGCAAGCTTCTATAGATTCTCCCAAAATAATTTTAGCCTTTCTTTTTATTGACACTGTTCATTTTGTTTATTTTTTTATTTTTTTTTAGAAAATAATAAAACCAAAGCAAATGATCTCACAGCAAATAAAACGCAAAAGCTGCAAAAACAACGTTTAATTCTCATTTTGTAATAAAACATTATAAAAAAAAATTGGAAAAGTGTTGACTAACATTAAATGGAACAATCCCAATACATAATTTAAAAGCTGCTTGATCAAACAAGTCGGCAATGGAGCATTTACAGTGAAATCCTTTCCTTGTGTTTACAAGAGCTGCCTGGATTAAATCTAATTCATCTGCTGATTCGATCGGCGACGCACACCCACAATCACACTGTGCCTGTCATCATCTCCTTCGGTGCAGTTTTGACATTTAGAACATTGTTTTATCTGACAGCTTTGTATTCCAAGAAAACAACGAAAACAGCTTGTGAAGCATGTTATTTTCTGACTGTTAGAATAGGAAGAACATGTCTGTTTTCTCCCATGAACACATTGTTCCTATATAGATATATAAACATAAGGCGTGAATCATCATCTCCCACAGCTTGGTCCTCTGCTTATTTGTTTGTTTTTTAACAGGACGTCAAACTTTGCGCTTGCTTTTGACAGCTTGGTTTAAGTAGGGGCTGAATATAACTCTGTGTAACACTCATAGTTCCCTGTTGGTTTATTAAGCAGTTGTCTAAATTAAGGGTTTGACACTGGGAGTAACAAGAGGTAACTCTAAACCGAAGCTATTTTATGACAGCTTAGCCATAACAGCACAAATTATATACTTACCCTTTTTTCAGATATTCTCTTAATGTGCTTGGCTTAAATCTTATGTCGGAGACCAATACACAGTTGCAGATTTAGTGAATATAAAGGAAAATGTTTCAACCTTTTTTTTGTGTACAAATGAACATCTCAACCCTGCTATCCCTGCGGGTGGTGGCAGCATCATGCTGTAGGGGCAACATTCTTCAGAAGGCACAGAGAACATCATCATGTTTTTGTTAAATCCGATATGGCCGACAGACAAAACAGCATACCAGCATACTTTTTTAAAATTTATTTTATTTTATTTTTTAATGTTTCCTACCTTCCTTTTTTTATGCCTTAAGAAAATAAAAATAAGAAAATGGAAAAACAATCCTGACACAAAGGATAATAATTCATGCATGAAAGGGTTAATTATGGATAAAGTTGAACGACTTAGATAAAAGCATTTTCATTCATTCAAGAGAACAGCCAAGTCGATTCACATCTAAATTTGTTGATTTTTTTTTTCCAACCAATTTTGACTGAGTTTTAGCAAAGAAAAATAACATGAATTTCATTCGCTAGACATGTTTTAGTAGTGAAAAAAGAAAAAAAAAAGAAAAAGAAAAGTCAACAAATTTCCTTTCGCTTCAGTAATTCCATTATTTGTGTTGGTCTGTCACATAAAATACACAACAATGTTTTTGTAACATGACGTTGGCAAATAATAAACGCAATCATTTCCAAGTCCCTATGCATCAGATGGAGTTTTGCACACATTCAGACCCGCGCATTGCAGAGCGGGCTGCGCTCGCGACACCACTACTTGCCTAGCGCGGCCTGTGAATCACAAGACAATAAAAAATCCAGCCGTTTAGAAGCTGCACGCTTCCAAAGTGACGTGTGGAGGGTAAAAGAAGCGAACGTTTTCAATGCATGAGCGGGAGATGAAGCCAGATGATTCTGAGTGCTTGGAAGTGCATTAACTGAAGAGAAATCATCAGAGGTGAAAGAACAAATGGGGAGCATTCAGCAGAGCCTGAAAGACTGTAGCTGTGTTTACAGGATGAGCCTGCAGTGATTTGGCTGAGCAGAGAGCACACAGCCTGAAGGTCTACTTCCTGCACCATGGCAGCGTATTGGGAGGATAACCCCCTCTGCATACCACATGACAGCAAAAGCAAACATTTGCTTTTAGTCTACAACCTAAAGGACACGTTGCTCCTGTCAAAACACGAATTATGCCATTTTTATGCTTGTTGGTATGACAAAAGTCTAAATACACCGTTTGCCCCGGTGTCCATATTTTTTTTTGCTTGGAACACAGCGGCCATTAGCATTGTTTCAATCATGACGGCAAATCAAGCAAACAAAAGCAACATAGGCACAGCAAATGCGAAGTACCAGGGATCAAGTTAAACACATAAACACAATTAAGCAATCATTACATTAGTAGAACATAATGTTTGATTCAGGGTTAAGGACTTGTTTAACTTTGCTGAGAAAATTTGTTCAGCAAAAAAAAAAAAAAAAAAAAAAAAAATTAAATTTTTTTGTGACGGTAAGGTTGGTTGGAACATAGGTTGACTACTGTAAACTCAGCAGTACAGCTAAGGAAGAATACTTGATGTCTCACTTTGCAGCAAAAGGCCACCTGTGCTGTCATGCATGCATGCATACACATGGGTACACTTTATATGAGCACACACACACACACACACACCCCCACACACACACACACCCACACACACACACCCACACACACACACACACACATTGTCACTAGAGGGCAGGTCAATGACAGTGTACTTTCCAAGCTGTCACAGTTATTCTTCAGCTTGCCTGGGACAAAACAGCCAAAATTCCCCTGGATTCCCACCTTTTGCTGCTTGGTTTTACTGTAGAGCAGTCAGATAAAAAAAAAAAAAAAAAAAAAAAGAAAAGAAAACACATGACCTGGTCAACATTGTAAAGATATATAGACAAAAACGGGTTTGTTTTGTATGATTCCAATACCACAGAAAATGATTACTGCAACCATAAGTTTGATTTACTTTGCTGGAGACTTAATTAAGTAACCATAAAGAGGGGTCCTGGTATTCATAAGAGTTAGGGACCACAATCACCCTTGAATAGCTGAAATTCTTGAATACTTGAGGCTCCCCTCTCTACAAATTCTTAGAGCTGCTTTTTCTTATTGTTAAAGTGCCAAACATACTTCAGTATTCATTATTAAGCACAGTGGAAATTGTCTTGGCAGTACCGCAGAAGCTAATATCTACTGTCTTCCTCCTGGACATGCAGCCAATCACTGCCAAGGAAAATAAATGGGGCTCCATGATTGGCTGCTTTGCAAACACTGGCTAATCAAGCATCCAGGAGCATTGCTCCTAGGTATTTCAGCTCTTCAAGCTACATTTTCTTTTTTTTTTTTTTTCAAATGTAGACATGTTCTATGAAAAAAGTTCAGAAATAGCCACATTTTCTGCAAATAATTGCTATGTTCTGTGAATAGGTGAATCCTCAAATAGGTAGGGGCCCACTGCAGCTTTCTAAGTTCTCGGCAAACCTATGTATTTGCTTAGCAACCTTACGTTTTTGCTATGTGCAACAATCTGCAGATAATCTGATTGGATTCTGGTATGCAGCATCAAGACAGAGAACATAAAGCATAGACTGAGACAGTACTAAATAGAACAGTCATGACAGACATGCTGATTGGAAGCAAGTGAGGTGCAATTTGAAGACGAGCGTTTTAGTCAATTGTTCAAAAAAAAAAAAAAAAGAAAATAGAGAGAGGATTCAAATGATAAAAGACAATGTGCCCAAGTAGTTGTCAACAGTGCCAAGAGGAATGTTTGGTAAAGTAAAACGTGAAGAACTGAGCCTTGACATTATTTAAAATGCATACGCGGCTCAATCTCGTATCAGCTAATAAACATAGCAGATATGCAACAAATCAATGGCACATGGTCAAATCTTGCAGGGTGCAAGTACTTTCACACAACAACTCCCCTTGACCCGTCTGTGCAGGCATTCATACACCGGTTTGCAGACTGGAAGGCCACTTGGAGTTTGGCATCTTGCCCAAGGACACATCGGTATCTTCCCACTGAACTGCAGGCAGAGAGCCGGAGTACATAGAAACAATAAGTAAATTCTTCCAGAGAAACTAGGAAAAGCTACCAGGCTGAAACCTGGGCAGAGTTTGACAGAGTAATCCTTCCCAAATACAGATCTTAGTAATGGCGATCAGATATAAACAATGGTTTGTAAGTCATGTACCTGAATACCAACACATTTAATTAAGTGCTATAAAAAAAAAAAAAAACAAACAAACACTGCAATTAGAATAATTCAAACATCCACCCATTAATGGAGCTTGATGAAAACAGCCAACGCCGTCCTTTTCTAAGTTTTCAGAAACAGTGAACATGACGTGGTGAGAGCTTTAAGACCTGGTCATTTCTCAACACCAACAATAAACTAATACTGACAAACTGATTTGTTCTCATTAGAGATGTAGGAAATGAAGTCCTTCAACCCTGTAGGGAGGAAAAAAAAAAATCCAAGAGCTAATTTAAACCTCAATAACTCCTTAACATTTATGTCCATGTAGACTTCCGCCCAGGGCTGCTCCTAATATCCCCCAGTCGCTGCACATAGAACAAACTGTATACAATCATGCATCATTTATTTGTTATTTTTGCAGAGCGTGAATCCAGCACTGCAGTCATCTCATGGCAGGCCCACGCACATCTTAGTGTGTGGCTGATAGCTTTGGTGCAGAAATCTGGAGTCATGCTGGTGCTAAATATAGACAGAGGTTTTATGTAAGCTGAGGTGAATCATTCTGTTCCACACGTTTCAGCACATTTACTCACACACTGAATAAGTGACAACGTACAGGTAAAGAGAATAACACTGATGCGTTTTCAGACTACCGAAATAAAACGAAACCGAACGGCTCGTCTGCTAAGCGTTTATTTATTTTTTTCCCTGCCTGCCGAGTGAAAAGTTACATTTACGTCTGTTTCTGCGTCTATTCATGGGTTTGCGTGACTTTGTGTTTCCACAGCGAGCAAAGAGATCGTAATGTGTCAAAGAGTGGAGAGAAATGAGCGACGGCATGTGGGTTGACGCCCCCAGTCCTCTCGAAACATCACCTTTAGCGTATGAAAGAAGCAGAGATGCACACATTAGCACCCCAGGCCTCTGCGAGGAAGTGTGCTGGTCTGTTTGGCTTCCGTAGATCAGCTTCAAGCCAACCTAAAATTATCTGCGTGGATGGAGAGAAAACACAGCACAGCTTATTGATAATGTCTGACACGATATAACGAAGCCAAGCGATGCTGAAGAGAGTTCTTTCCCATTAAGACTGTGGGAGGAAGATCTCTAACAGAGATTTAAATGTTATGCAAAACCTGCAATTTAGTTGCTACAGTGGCAACTAAATGTCTTCCCCCACCTAGATCACCTTTGCAACTGACATTTTAATATTACACACTCGAATCCATAGTGAGAAGAGAACAGAACGTTATGGAAAACAGAATAAGAAACTCTTGTGATATATAGAAACTTTGTTCTTTATTTCCTATTGTCTGCTCATGCCTCTTAGATCCAACTCTATATATCTCAGGACATTTCCTCCTGTTACATCACATTAAGTTTTTTTTTTTTTTTTTTTTTTTTCCAATCCCAAGAGTCAGATACACATGTAAACGCATAACAGTGATGTCTCCTTTGATTTTTGTCGCGCTTTGGATTTTTTTTTTTCATCTTCCAAGTTGTGCTTGGAATAGTCAGCTAATGAGTCGTATAATGTCAACTTCATAGCATCATTGTCTTGTTTTAGAACGTGTACAGTGTCTTGCTCAAGAATTTGCACCTGAATTTTTTTGGTTTGTTTGTTTTTTGCCAAGTCACACCTACAAGTTCCAGTGTATTTTACTGAGATTTTACATAACAGAATGGACTATAACATAGACCCAGATACTGACATTTTGGCTGCACATGATTGCCTTGTTTCAGCTCCATCCTAAACTCAGCAGCTTCCTTGTATCAGGCTGCAGAAAAGCATCTTCACTGCAGGATGTTGGTGTATTGACAGTGGTGCACATGGCTTGTTTTCTGCCACACACAAGTTTTTCAAATAGTTCAGCTTTGTTTTCATCTGACCTTCTTCTACATGTTTTCTTTGCCCCCTACATGGTCATGGCAATATTTAAACAGACCCTCTTCTAATTGTTTAGACCCTAATCCTGATTTAAACACATAAACAGACCACAGACAATGTCACTTATGCATTTGTGAAAAGGTCTTTCTTTGTGCAGTCACTTTTAAACCTCTTCTTCCCACATGATACAGAGCCTAAAAGTAGACATGATGTAAAAATTTTCACTTTTTCTTTGTTATGTAATATTTATTTGACTCAAACCCAAAAAAAAACAACAACTTGTTTTTAGTGCCTAAGCTTTAGAAATACATTCATATCCATCCAGGTCTAGTTAATCAATGTGCTTTCAGTCATTTTCTTCAGGAAACAAACCTTTCATATCTGTGATTTGACTGTTCTTTGAAAGTCAGAAATAGGGAACCATAAAAGAAACACTAAAATTGTAACTGATATTTTTATTTTTTATTTTATTTTATTTTTTTGCCTAACATTAAAAATTAGTTAGCTAATAAAGAATGCCCTGCAAGAATGCAGAAAAGCAGAAACAATTAGTGTGGTCAGTGTAATAGCCCACCAATGACCATTAAGCTACTTGATGATGGTGATGTGTTGGGGGTTTTTAGCAGCTGTTGCCATGTCAACCCATGATCTGAAATGGCATCGCACATAAAAGATGGATCCAATAATCTCTGTGTGAACTGCAGCTGAGAAATGTGGAAAGGATATTAGAGTAAAATTGCATTTCTGGACAGTTTGTCATCTATATAAAGGAGGAATGGGTTTAAGTGTCTTACTTTTTCACCATAATCAGCTGCATTTAACATAGCTCTATGAGCATGGCACATAGCAGTGCTTTGAAACCTTAATTCTTTTGCAGCGGGGCTGAAATATGCCAGAGGTTTAATCTCAGAAGCCAAAGAAACAGCACAAGTTGTGATCAAACTACAGTTTCTCATTTTATAATGTAACAATACTGACACCTACTGGATAAGAAGGGTAATTACAGCATCTTAGTTTTGAAACTACACAGAGTGGAAATAAAGTAATAGGCCTTTCCATACAGTGCTTTTCATCAGCCCCTAAAGTAATATTTGTATTTTTGTATATATTTGTATTAAAATAATCAAATAAAATTCAATATCAGACAAAGATAGCTTGGGGGCCAAAAAAGGGATTTCCATATGATTATTTCATAATCCAAGGCACATTTTGAAATTTTTAATTTCCCCATCTCAATTGCACATTTGTCATTGTTAATTTGACAGGCCATCATCATTACTGTGTCATTCCAGTGTCTTTCTGACTGCATTCCACCCTGCGTGAAAACAGCCTTGCAGCATCCCCTTGCAGTTTTGTGGTTTGTTAATTTCCACTCACTTGGCAAAATGGCAAAATGTACAACCTCGGTCAAAGGTTATACAGGGCATGGGGAAGGCAGGCTGAGGAGGGCTGAGAGATTTAAGTAGATTAAATCGATGTTCTTCAAGAAAACCAGCCAATGAGCTGTCACTGTTGATAAAAAAATATTTTTATATACCTTGAACCATATACATTGTCACTGGAAATACCTCACACTATTCTATCATGCAAATACAGTTGTTGTTTTTTTACAGAAAAAATATATATTTAGAAACGCTAGAATGCTAGATTTTTGTTTTATTTTGTAATCATTGTGTTTATTTATTTATTTATTTATTTATTTATTTATTTATTTATTTATTTATTTATTTATTTATTTATTTTCTTCAATTTCAGCATTTAAATTAATTGTCTGGCAATAATTTCACATATTAAATCAGATGTATATGAGAACTTGTACAGTACTTGAGCAGTTTTTTGTTTTTTTTCTTTTTTTTTACACACATTTTTTTTTTCATCTTACTTAAGTAATGTCTTGAATGGCTGCTTTTAATTTTACATGAGTAAACATATGTTGAAGTAGCTCTACTCTTCCTGGAGTACAGTTTTTGGCTACACTAGCCACCTCTCATGAAAACAGTGTAAAAAGGTCTGCAAAATACATTGAGAAGAATCCACCTTTATTTTTTTTTTTCACAAATACTGAGATTTTATTGGGCAAAGAAAAAAAAATACTTTTGACATCTCTGAAATGCTTATTTATGTCGATCATTTTTAACGGATGTTGTTACAGGTAAACATAGTAATTCCAGTGGAATGTTAACGAAAAATGGTAGATTCATAAACAAGAAACAAGTGTGCATGTGTGTGTAATTATGTTTGGACAATTTGACAAACTTAAAACCCTAAAAACACTATAAAACATAACAATGTTTTTTTAGGTCTTTGGTCAGTTGTTAAATTTAAAAAAAAAAAAAAAAAAAAAAAACATAACAAAAGTTGTTCCAGTCACAAAACTCACCATATGCATATTTTTCTCTGCAAATCCGAGGATTCTTACTCTACACAGGTGCTATCTATCCACCTTTATTTTTTATTTGTGAATGCATCTAGTCTAAACAAGCATAAAGCTGGTCACAAATTTGCTGAATACCAAAATCTGGAAACCAATGTTTGGATGATCTTGACAGCAAGCGGTTCATGTGGTATCTGACCGCCAGTTCAGATGCTCTTCAGAACGCCGAGGTTTTACTTGATTTCGACGCTCCGGATGCGAGCCTCTCCTTCAAAGCTGATGACCGAGTACTTCTCCGCGCCCATGCGGTTGGTAAAGTGGATTGTGGAGCCGTCTGATAAGGTCACGACGAACTCAGCGGGAGTGAATTCAATGACGATCTAAAGGAAGGGACGCGTTAGACAGAAGAAGATCGACGCCGAAACGTGACTAATAGAGATGCTGTGACACACATTGTTTCTGACAGCATGGACATACCTTGAACTCTTCTCCTTGCTGGAAAGGAAATCCTCCCTCACGGACTTCCTCACACCAGTTGCCTCCTTCATAGGAGTTGCAGACGACTGCGTTCTCGTCTCCGTGGGCGTTGAAACGAGGGTTGATGTGCATCGTGATGTCCTGCTCGTCGGGGCCGATATTGACCGCAAAGCTGCAGGTGAAGAAAAACAAAAAGCAACGAGATGTAATATTTTATCATCATTATTATTATAGGCTTTGTACATGTGTCAAAACACCCTGTCTACTTTTGATATTAAGCTTTTATTTTGGGATTTTATAAAGTTTACAGTTATTTCCTGAGCCATTACTGTAGTTGTACTGAAGGAAGCATCAACCCCATTTGCACTGCGCTATTTTAATCCTGCTGCTTTACGGTGTGCAGTTGTTGCCATGTTCTCGGCAACAACTGCTGGCATTTACTTGGATTTCCCCTTTTCTTTCCACAGAGGGTATTATCTTCATGTTTAACTGTGCCTCTTTCCTGACAGTAAACTTTGGTCCGTCTCAGTTTGCTCTTCCCTCAAAAGGTTACGTTTAGCTGTGTTTTACTGCTTCTGTTATTTAGCCGTCACTGCTGCTGCTTTGTTCTGTGTACTTTCTGTGCACTCAACAGAAAGTACTCCTTGCTCAGCTGTTTTGTGCTTAACTGTATTTTTTTTTTCTTCCCTTGATGGAGTCACTGACAGCACTATTGCTCCCGGCTCTAATCTTTGTCGCTTTTAGCTGTTTCTCTTTCCTGGATGAAGACATAGACGGAGCTATTGCTGCCATTAACTCTGTATAATGTTTGTTAGGGGTTATTCAGTTTGTTTAGCAGATTACTTTTCTTAGTGCTGTCAGAAAGTAGTGTCGATGTCTCTGTCTGTTTTGTTCCAATGCGTCAGAAAAAAGAAAATAAAAAAAATCATTAAATTTGAAGGAAGACGTCTCATGAGTCTTGTGACTTCAGAGCTGCATCTGTTACCACGTCACTGCAACCTTTTTAAGATCCCATGACAAGAATGTTTGCGCAAATCCAATAAGAGCTATCTTTAGTGTGAGCTGAAAACCAAATAAGGCTAATGTGAAAAGCCGACGCAGAAACAGAGACACATGCAGGTGTTTTAAATACTCACTTTGTAGCATCAGGTTTTGCCATTCCAACGATAGTCAGGGTTTGTCCGACTTTGAAGGACATGTCCTTGATGATCATACCCTGCGCACAATTGGAGGAGAAGGTCGTTGACACATCACCTAAAGAAACACTGCATAGTACACATGGCTGACACAGAAATGTAGTCCTACTGACACCCAAAGGCAAACCCACCCTACCGTTTTCCTCTGTTTAAACAGCACCAACATGTGTTTCCAGTTACACTCCCACCGACCAATTCGGCAAAGATTCCAGCTCTCTCTTCTCTCACAGTTGCCAAAAAAATGTTTGCATAGTGCCAAGTTGGCCAGAGGCTGAACGGCCTGACTGCTGTTCGTTTTAGTAATACTTTCCTCCTTGCAGTATAGAATGCTTACTGCCCAGTGGAAAAATAAGTGATGTACAATATAGAGAGTAATACTGGACTGAGCTATAATAAGAAAATGTATCTTGTGTGGGCAATTCTTCCTAAGATTCTGCCATGTGAAATTTACAGTGTCATAAATAAGGGAAAAGTGACATCATACGCATAGTAAATTTGTTTTAAATATAGTATACCACCATACATCTGTTCATATCTTTGGTAGCTATAGCAAACAGCACAGATACAACCGGTTTTTTGGGGGGGATTTTAACTTCTGTTCTTTTGTAGAGAAAATGATCATTTTCCTATGTTTAATCATCTGTACATACGTTTGAAGAATCATATCGTATTTTATGATTTTTTTTATTCACCTCCTTCTAAATGACTACGTTAAAAAGTGGATTTCAGAAGCTTTAATTGATTGTTTCAGTGTTATAGTCAACAAGACTCTAAACGGTTGCCTAAAAATAACTACAGAAACATTAGAATAGTGTGAAATACTCTATTTTCCAACATATCTTGATCTTCGTCCCTTGAGTTCCCTGTTTTAAATGCAGAGATGAGTTGTCATTATTTTGAGTCTTACAAAACAACAACAGCAACAACAACAACAAAAAACTTCATTTATAAGTCAAATGGCTTGGCAAGAGGAAGCAGAATCACATGGATCAGACATTCTTTCAACATAGAGGTCATCTGCTAGGTATCTGCAGTAATTATCACCGAGTATTGAATTGTGTGAGATGTCAGACTGACCTCAAGCCTCTGCGATCTCCGTCCACTCGGTGCTTAACTCTTTACACCGCGTCTTTTGGTTACACAATGATATAATGCAATCTGACTTAACACCTCTGGCATATTCAGGGTGGACGACATCAGTGAAACATTCCCCCCATTCTATTTGAGAATCGAATAACCTCTCCCCTTTGACTTGTTCTGTCCAAGACATACAGCGCTTTGCAACATTTTTAACACCACTTGACCTTTTCACATTTTGTCATGTTATAATCACTAAGTGTAAAGTGATGAACCAACAAATGTAGGGCATTACTGTGAAATGAAATTGTAAGTCAAAGGGAAGTGAAAGAGAGCATCAACCAAAGAAGCATCTAGTAAGCCTTTGGTAACTCTGAAAGAGCTGCACAGATCCATAGCTCATGTGGGAGAATCTGTCACAAGGGCTACTATTTAACCACGCACTCTATAAATCTGTTCCTCATGGGGCAAAAAAAAGGCAAAAAAAAGACAGAAATTTCAGAGACTAAGCAGATGAGACAGAGAATGTTGTCAGGGTTGACGGAAAGATGGATGGTGCTAAACATAGAGCAATCCTAGAAGAAAATCTGATTGAGTCTGGAAAAGACTACAGACTGTGGCAGAGGTTAATGTCCTGGAGGGAGAAAAAAAAACACACATATCAATGTAACTGAGTGGATCAAAGCATAATAAATCACTGGAATGACTTTGTTAGAGTCTAGTCCAAACCCTACTGAAAATATTTGGGAAGACCTGAAGATAAAGGTTCACATAATGCTCTTTTTATGATCTGAGGAATTTTGAAAATTCAGTCTTCAACTGTGCAAAGCAGTAAGAGAGATAGCCCAAAAGTGAATGGTTCTGAATATTAATGCATGTCACACTTTTCAAAATGTTCTGTAAAAATGAAAAAAAAAAAAAAAAAAA
>NW_015113522.1:93137-97044 GCF_001443285.1 Poecilia latipinna | reverse complement strand
TATATATATATATATATATATATATATATATATATATATATATATATATATATATATATATATATATATATGTTTCCTTTACTTCCACCACACAGTTGTACACAACTTTATTGCATAAGTTGTAATGAAGTGACATTCGGATATTGTAATGTGACAAAATATAAGATTTGGTTTGCAATATGCAGTAAACATGAGAATCATATTGATTTATTTGTTAAAAGTGATTTATTTTATATTTCTCCTCCCTGATTAATTGTTTTTAAATGTGTTCACTGCTGGCGCAAACGGCGGTAAACACATTTACCGCAATATTTGATAAGACTGGGGCCTTCATTGTTATCTGCTTGGTTTATGACCCCAGAGTTTAGGAAGAGGTTAGAATGGTATTCAGACCATTTCATAATGGCGAGTTGATCATCACATTGTATGATGAGCTATTATTTCTCACCATTACAGAAATGTGGTGAGGACATTAACATTGTACTTTTATCTGGTACCTAAGACATTGTTCTTAAGTTGCAAAGTCTTCATTTTGCTCACATCTGCTGTGATTGCTTTGCCCATAAAAGGCTTTTAAAGAGAGGCCTGAGTGAATTAAGCTGACATTTTCCATGCAAGGCTCTGCAGTCAAAGCACAAATCTGCAACACTCAGCTACATGAGTTGACCAAAAAAAAAAAAAAGAAAGGTAACACCAGCTGCCATTTTCACATAAACTTGACCTAAGACTACACCTACTATTCATAAAATATGCAGTTTATACAAGCAGGACAGAAATTTTGTTAAAAAATATACTTACTTTCCCCATATTTGCCAATAAAGAGAGTCAAGTGGAGCTGAGAAAAAGAGTGAGTACTGCAGGGTCTTGCCTCAGCGTCTACACCCAGACTGGAGACTATATGCAATGCAGGGTGGGAGGTTCCTTCACTCTGAGTGGCACTCTGCGCAGCAAATAGGGCCGCTGTCCCTGGCAACCATCCTGCCTACATAAGGGGCAGTTTTAGTATCTGAAAATAGTGGTCTAAAGATTACTCTAGACCTCAGTAAAGTCTAATTAGTTGACAGAGGAGCTACTGATTTCTGGTTAGTAGTTTGAAAGCAGTGGAGTTGAGGCTGCCTGTATAAAAGGGAACGCTACCGAGAGTTGTGGACAGAAATAGAAATGTATTTGTCACCAGGGAGACAGATAAATATTTAGTGCAGCCAGCTGCCTTGTGTTCAATTACTGTAAATAGTTTCTAAGGTTCAGCATGATCGACTGGCAAGCAGATTTTCTGAAAGAGTAATGTGTTTTTTTTTCTTCTTCTTTTGAAGAAAAATGATTGAGGGTTTGCCTCTGTGAGTCACAGGCAGTCACAGCAGGCCACTCACTTTCAGCTCCTAACACATGACTGAAATTGCTGCTGTTGCTCAAAAATGGCAAAAAAAAATTACACACAGAATTTTACAAGCTTAAAATTCAGAAAGAGCAATGTGTGTAACTCAGGTCAAATTATGTTTGTGTTAAGATGTGAGCGTACTGTAAAGTTCAAGCTTAGGTTTATCACCAACATAATAATGTGTTTTCTGCGAAGACACAAATCGTTTTCTCAAAAAATGTAATTTTTGCAGATACAAGTACAGTGACAAGTCTACAGATGAGATGCATACGTTTAAAGAACATTCTCTTGTTATTCACACATTTTACAGGGGCGTATCCTGGACAAAAAGTTTGCTTTATTGCCATTATATTGATTAATGTGCAGTACATGTAAGGAAAAGATTTTGTCATGGGTTCACATATTTCTACTGAGTTTTTGAAACAGGCCAATGCAAAACACAAAACCGCTCTTATCTTTTCTTTCAGAGCAGCAGAGTCGTCGCTGACACTTTTCTGAGGCCATATGTCAAAGATTATTGATAGTGTGGTTGCATACATTTGCTTCCAAGAAATTTGAAATTTTAATGTTAGGAAGCTGTAAGCAATGCAAGCCAGCAGCAGTTACAGAAATCCTTTGGCAATATATGTACTACAGATAAAAGAAAAAACAAAAAGAAGTCATCATTTCTCAAGTGATTTATGGTTTACTCGACCTCGACGCTTATAATGCGAACGTCCTCAGTGAAGCTGAAGAAAGTACTTTTTTGCACCCAGGCGGGCGGGGAAGTCGAATGTAGAGCCGCCACATAGATCCATCACAAATCCTGCCTCTGTGAACTGAATGATGATCTGTAACAGGAAGAGAGAATGTAAAATTAGAAGAAAAATTGGGTTCACACCTAAAAAAAAATATGTAAATAAGTCGCGTCTCACACCTTGAACTCCTCTCCCTGACGGAAAGGGAAGCAGTCTCGTTTCACTCCATCAGACCAGTTGCCGTCCCTGGAAGAGTTAACCACGACCACCATTCTTTCCTTCCCAGCTAAAACGGGGATTGAGATGGACAGGCAGGTCGTTTTCGTCTAACCCAATGTTCACTGAAAACTTTGTATCTTGCATTTTATGCACTTAAAAAGGTTTGACAGATCATGCGGCAGGGAACCGCCTCTTTACAACTGACTTGAGAATGAAATACTTCCCTTGAAATGGTATTTAAGACAAGGATGTACAAGAATAAAACAGAAATTAATTTAAAGTTTTTAAGTCGCGTCTTCATTTATGTTCCCTGGGTTAATTTTGGCAGAGAAACTATAAAAACCCAAACTGGAAAAAGTCACACCTTTATTTTGAAAGGTCAAGATAAAGATAAAACTACAGACATCGAGGCATCAGAATTTGTCCAACTTTAAAGGAGATCTGCCTCACTTCCATATCCTGTGAAAAGCAAATATATATGGAGAGCCATTATATATACCACAACTAAGTAGTTTAGTGTGGACAACCTCAAACTTTTCACATTTCGCTTTCAATCAGTTAGATTACTGAAACTTCGACTCATTTGAGTGCTAACCTCAATCTTAAAATCCCATCTGATTCTGGCTAGCATCAAACTTCTGAAATTACTTCCTAAAAAGGTAAGGTAGACCCTGTGTGAATCATGGAAAAATCTACAAATCTGCAAATGTATTTATTTTTGCACACAAATCAAACTCTACTGTTTCATTAAGTCCACATTTACATAGTAACTTGTGAAAATACTTTCTCAATTAACATTGACAATATGAGGTTTGTTCTTGTGTTATGCAATACGAGGAAACCAAATGATGTTGCCCAACCACAGCTTACCCTGCTCATCAGCAAACAATACTTTTCTCATCCCAGACACCCTTGGGAAAAGATTTGACCTTAAGCTGACTCTTTCCACAAGATGCATTACAGAAGCAGTGGCATTTAGAAGAAAGCACGTGCATCTAAACACACTTTTATGCACGTCCTCTCTATGGCTCAAACGGTTATTTTGAAGTAACCTTTGCAGTGAACAGATAACTGCATGTAATGGTATCTTTGCCTTATTGTAGTAATGTTTAAAAAGGTGGACGTGGTCAGGTCAGGACACATTATAACAGCTGTATTGCATATTTCAGAGCCTACATCTTTGTCTCCATTCCAACAAAAGAACCTAACATTCTGAAATTGAAATAAGTGCACACACTGCTCTCCAGTGTCTAACAGAGGTTACTGCAAAATACGGCATTTCTGTAAATGCAATACTATAAAAAACAAACATGTGCTTTGCTGTGTGCCATTTGATGGAGCCATGTAAACAGACATCACATCATATAAATACATATTTGTTTTCAGCTATAATGCTAGATCAGACACAGTAGGAAAGCAAATGATTTATTGAGAATGAGAATGGAACAGACGACCAACGGGACCTGAACCACTGAGGATAGAGAAGCAGGTTAGTGGCTTGTAATCATTTTTCTAAGAACTAATACAGTTTTAGAAAATTTAGAGAAACAGTATATATATATATATATATATA
>NW_015113522.1:55415-88280 GCF_001443285.1 Poecilia latipinna | reverse complement strand
TTTATTGAGCTGTGCATCTATATGCACAGCTCAATAAGACTTTATTGAGCTGTGCATCTATATATAATATATATATACTTTTTTTTCAGAGCTTTAATACCAAAGAGTGAGAGAATGAAGAGTGTCAAATGGCAATAACTTATGTAATAATTATTTACGGACGCCATTAATATAACACTCTGTGTCTTTTGACCCGTCTTTAAATAATATAAGTTTATTCATAAATTGCTTATTTAAAACACAAACTTTACAATAAAGTTTTGTAAAATAAATATTTATCTTTGATTTTTTTTTTTTTTTTTTTTTTTCAAAAATTAGTCAACAGCTTAAATGTAAATCGTGAACTTCTTGTCGTTTTAATGTTTCTGAACTAAATAAACTTTATTGAGCTGTGCAGATCATTACCAACTTCAAATGTGATCAATACAGAAACAGAGACGCTCGGCCTTCAGCGAAGCCACCAGTCAGATCCACTTTTTTGTTTTATTATTTTTTATTATTATTATTTGTCAGAAATGTAACATTTTAAAACTATGAAACTTTAGAATTAAATGTTGTTCCGCTTCTGTGACCAAACCCGTTTTCAAGAAATGTTACAGGGTTATTACATTACTTGTAGCGCTCCCATTGCCTTCTGATGGGCTGGGTTTACCTTTAATTATATGAACAATCCCCCTCATTCCTATTGGTCTCCTGCTCGTATATTCAGACGACCGCCACTCTATTTGCGAACACAACTAAAAACTACACACCCACTTACACCGCCTTTATTACTATTCATGAGGTTGTGGCTATTTCCATTATTTAGAAAACGTTTCGCTATAAAGCTCTGACATTTAACCAGCATGTTATTATCTTCATTAATATGAGCTTTGGTGAATTTTAGTTTGATTATTCTCGGCCTGGTGAATGCGAGTTTAAAAACCCTTGTGTGTGGAGAGCCAGCGACTAGTGTGTTCGATAAGCTAGCCGTCGTCACAACAGTTTGCACAGTCTGGAATTTAATACTACAGAGTTGGCATCGAAATGGCATCATTAGCAGCAGAGCATGAGCCAGGAATAACACCGGGCTCTGGAGCTCTGGCTGACGCTTTAGTTCCCGCGAGTATATTTGCTCCAGACCGGGGAGGATGTGGGGAAGAGGACGGCGACGAGTGCCTCGAGGACGAGGACATGACCAATGGCAAACCCGAGGATCGAAGGATTGATTGCAGCAGCAAGGTAACTCTAGGCCTGGGTGTAGCGCTGCTAAGCTAACACGACTGAAGAATGAATGAAAATATCAGTGCTGCATGTGATTATTACGTTGTTACTATGGCGTATTGCATGGAGATGCAAAGGTTAAGCATTATATTTGAAAGTAAGGGCTCAGAGCTTGTGCTGGAATATGCTGGGTTTGGTGCAGTTTCTGCTGACGTTTATTCAAATAGTTAGCCATGTGGCTAACACTAGCTCCAGCTGATGCATGAGCGCGTAAGCCAAGGGAGCGGTGGCATTAGTTGCGCTTCAAGGCACATTTTTACCATATGTTACTCAAATAATAACACCAGATTATTTTGGATAGTTAAATTGCTTGCCCATTACCTAACGTGATGACTGTACACTAGCTTTAAGTATCAACACCTTACATAAAGCAAAACAGCATTTAGCGGGTTTGTTCTGAAGATATTCATCAGCAACATGCGTCGTGTTGTGGAACGATGAATATGAAGCTCATATTTAGTACCCATTCGCTTGAAATGATCAGACTATTTGACATGATGTAATTCTGATTGTTTGACTGTAAGAGGAAGAGGGAGCAATCAAGGTATTTCCTGGAAGCATCAGATTGCACATTACAAAGGTGTAATGTCGTAATGCAAAGATTGCACAGGGTTGCATCACAGAACCATATTTCTGCTGACTTTAGAGCACATACAACAGTTATTGAAATGCACATATATTATTGCACTGTCACATAAGATCTTAGTATTTGGGGAGTTGTGTAATTGCTGCTACAGTAATACCATGCTTACTCTTTACTTCATCAGGAACAATAATGCAAAGATAATCTTGTTGACAGTGTACAATCATGATTTCTTTCTAAAAGTAAATATTCCAATAGGAAATTGCTTTTTAAAAAAATACTATATATATACATATATATATAGTACACATATGTGTTACTATATGTGTACTATATAGTAACACATAAGACTTTTGTGAATCCTAAGATTTCTAAAGATAAAACAGGCAAACATCTTTATACTAGATATTTACTCCTGTTAGCAATCCAAACCAGCTATTACTGTAGCGCGGCTTGAAAGAGTTGAAGACTCCACGTCAATATCAGCCATAGTGTGTAAACGTGCGGCTGAAGGACTTCGTGGGAAGAGTGACACCTGGGATCTTATATGTAAAATCGCAGCTTTGGCTGCTCCATCCCCCACATACCTTCTCCGTTGATTATTATATTTTATGTGGAAATGAGCCATTCACACTTAAAAATCTCAAACATTAATAAATCCCTGATGCACTTATTAATAATCAGTTGTTTTTTGTGTTTCTGTCTTTGTTTCCTCTCATTCCTTGAACCCCAACAGCTGGCGCTTGTAAGCCCAAACGGGGAGCAGTATGATTCGTTACTCCGACAGCTTCGGGACAGGATGGAGGACGGCTGTGGGGAAACCATCTATGTGGTTGGAATGGGTTCCGGTGAGAAGCACACTGCTATTCTCTCAGCTAGACTTCCCCAAATCTCTGGTGCCTATAAACGGCTGTGTTACGTCCCCTTGGATAGATGGCGGTGACTGGGGTCTGGATGAGAAAGACATGGAAGCCTCCGTTGCCACAATACACTCAATGTGTGAGCAGCTGGACTCTGACCTCATCCCTCTCAGAGAGCGCACCGAGGCTGCTGGGATGGTGGTCGACTATCTGATTCGGAGGCGTGTGGGTGAGCTGGACTTCCTGGAGGTCAGGTCAGTATTTGGAATATCGCGGCGACAGCCAGCATTTAGAATCATTGTCCCCAGGGTTGGAGGGGTTGAGCCGGTGTTCAATTGTCAGGCGTTTCTAAAGCTTCTCTGGTGCTATTGGGTGCCCTCCAGAGTCGCGGTGGTGGGGAACGTGGACGCCGGCAAGAGCACTCTGCTGGGAGTGTTGACGCATGGCGAGCTGGACAACGGCAGGGGATTTGCCCGGCAGAAACTTTTCAGGCACAAACATGAGATGGAAAGCGGCAGGACCAGCAGCGTGGGCAACGACATCCTGGGCTTCGACCAGGAGGGTCAGGTGAGGGCTAGATAGAAGACGTCAGTTCAGCGCGTATCGAGGAAATACAGTAGAGAAGGCAGAATGTTCACGCGCAATACCAAGCGCATGACTCTATGCACTTGGTACGTAGAGTAGGTCCGTCATGCTACTTGAAGCAGCTACACTAAAACAAAACAGACATGACTCCCACGTATCACTAAGGTCTGCTGTTTGGGAACATTATGACCTTTATTGCGCTAAAGTGTCAATGGACAATGAAAGGTGGAACGAACCGAAGCTCAGCTCAATCTGCACTGCAATCAATGACTCACTTGGTACTTCATAATGAATGTAAACGTCACTCGTACTTAAGAAAAAATCAGTTATATGTAACAGATATGTGCAAAGTATTTTTCAAGAAGTCTATTTTCAAGTGGTTTTATTGTTGTATTATAGATCTAGCCAGACATTAATCATGAATCTCATCCTGCTTGTTCTTTGTCAGCTGGAGAACAAATCAAACCAAATCTTCTGTCAGTTCCCTGCTTGCCACTTTTTGAAAGTTTACATTTATATTCAAAAATGTAGAAAAAAAAAAACTATTTTTTCACTCCCAAATAAAGTAAGTAAAAATACTCTTGATTGGAGGTAGCCAGAAATGTACCAAATTGTGACTTTTAATCTGATCTTTGTGTTTTTTTTGTTGTTTTTTTTTTTACACAACAATATCCTGTGGCCAGGTTGTGAACAAGCCCGACAGTCACGGAGGGAGCCTGGACTGGACCAAGATCTGTGAGAAGTCCTCTAAGGTCATTACCTTCATAGACTTGGCTGGCCACGAGAAATACCTCAAGACCACCGTGTTTGGGATGACTGGACACCTTCCGGACTTCTGCATGCTCATGGTCAGAAAGTTTGTGTGAAGGGAAATTTCTTCCCCTTAAAACATTTTGGTTTTGCCTTTTCTATTTAGCTACAACAAATTTCGTGTTTAGATTTTCTATGTGGATGAGTTACTAGATTTTCAAGTGTGAAATGAGACAAATATACATACAGAATAAAAAAAAAAAACAACTAATGTTTTTTTTGTTTTTTTTCTGTTTCAACAGGTTGGCAGTAACGCTGGTATTGTTGGGATGACCAAAGAACATCTTGGCCTGGCTTTAGCTCTGAACGTGCCAGTCTTCGTTGTGGTAACCAAAATAGACATGTGTCCGGCCAACATCTTACAAGGTACATTGTGCTGATGTAACCATAGTCAGAAGACGTTTGAATTTCATAAGCAAAAAGTAAGCGTGAGAGTGTTTCCATCTGACAGAGACCTTGAAGTTACTCCAGAGGTTACTCAAGTCTCCTGGCTGCAGGAAGATTCCCGTCCTTGTACAGAACAAAGATGATGTGATAGTCGCAGCTTCAAACTTCAGTTCAGAGAGGTACAGAGTCTCTATGTGCAACTCGAAACTTATAGTTAGAACTAAGCTGCTTATGTGTAACCTGTGTGTGTATATGTGTGGATTTCTGGCCAGGATGTGCCCCATCTTTCAGATTTCCAACGTCACTGGGGAGAACATGGACCTTCTAAAGATGTTTCTCAACCTGCTCTCCTCCAGAACATCGTACAGAGACGACCAGCCTGCTGAGTTTCAGATAGATGATACCTACTCTGTTCCGGTACACTAAGCACTGTCTGACTTCAATTGCTGGACAATGCAAAATTAAGCAAATTTGACCTAGTTTAGTTTGAGTTCTCGCTAAAGTCCTGCTTGTCCTGGTTTTCTTTCCAGGGAGTGGGAACTGTAGTTTCAGGAACTACCTTACGGGGGCTCATACGTCTGAATGACACCATGCTACTGGGCCCAGATCCTCTTGGAAGCTTCATCCCCATTGCTGTTAAATCAATCCACCGCAAACGAATGCCTGTGAAGGAGGTCAGAGGCGGTCAGACTGCCTCGTTTGCTTTAAAAAAGGTGGGGAAGAAAACCTGCTCCATTTCTGGAAGAAGAAGTTTGCTTTACGCTGTGTGCATTTTGCGTCAAAGGTGTTTGAGTAAGGTTCTGTTTTTCTTCTTTTACCACTTTCTTCTACAGATCAAGCGTTCGTCTATAAGAAAAGGCATGGTGATGGTGTCGCCAAAGTTAAACCCCCAGGCAACTTGGGAGTTTGAGGCTGAAATCCTGGTTCTGCATCATCCCACAACGATATCCCCCAGATACCAGGCAATGGGTGGGTAACAGCAGCACTGAGAGATATTTGTCATCCAACACCCTCAAGTTTTATGATGTAGCACAAAGTACGTTATTGTTTTGTGGGGGGGGGGGGATCACGAGGCTTTGTGAATTTTTTTTAACATACAATTCAAGTTTGGTACTTTGTTTTCTGCTCTCATTACTCTGATACCACTAAATAAAATCCCTTGCAATGTATTGCAAAAAAAAATAATAATAAAAATGAAAAAGTCGGCATAAGAAGTCTTTTTAAAGTTCTTCATAAGCTGTGCAAGGAACATGGCACCTATGTGAAATTAGAAACTTTGTTCAGATCAAACCAAAATGAAACTTTTTGGCAAACAAGGAAACTAACATGTCTTGATAGTTGTTTGTGAAAGTTGTACTTCACAATCCTGGACTACTTTATGCAAAATACCACAAAAATGCATTCAATCTTATGGCTCTGACATGACAAAATGTGGGAAAAGGTAAAGTCATATAAATGCTGTTGCAAAGCAGTGGAGTTGATTTAGTGCTAAAGACAAAACACGGATTGATTCATCTAACTGCTGCCTATTCTGTTCCTCATGCAACAATCAGTCCACTGTGGGAGTATACGACAGACCGCCACCATCTTGTCCATGAATAGAGACTGCTTAAGGACAGGGGACAAGGCTTCAGTTCATTTCCGCTTCATCAAAACCCCAGAGTACCTTCACTGTGACCAGCGGCTGGTGTTCAGAGAGGGTCGCACCAAGGCTGTGGGAACCATCACTAAGGTAGAAAGGTTGCGTGGACGCTGCAGCGTTGGCTCTGTTTTAGTGCACACAACGAAAATCAAGTTTTCAAGTTGAATTGTTTCCTCATAATTCTTTTACAGCTGTTGCACTCCACTAATAACATGCCATCAAACTCCAAACCTCCACAAATCAAAATGCAGTCTACGAAAAAGGTGCCACTCAGAAAAGAGGACGGCACCATGGCGACCAGCGACGATGCAGCAACGATAGCACAGCCGGCTGGCTCGAGCACGTCGCAGCCGGTGAGTCAACGCAGATCTATAGACACTCCGAATTCTTCGAATCTTCCATAGGTTACGGTGTTTTCTTCCACTTCTTGGAGATCAGTGATCAATTCTAACCTCCTAACATCTTTGTCCTCCTTTTTTTTTTTTGTCTCCAATTCATCTTTTTATTCATTTAATCAATGTCAAATCTTCATTTTGCTTCATCCCAAACTCAAATTTTGCCACATTGCATCACTTCTTTATACTTTACACTCATCTTTGCTTGCGTGGCCGAATCCACAGGGGGAGGGATATGATGACCCTCAAATAAAAGAGGGCAACAAAGAGAACAAGGTAAAATGTGTATGAACGAGAACAATGGAAGCCCAGCAGACAGCTGAATTAAAAAGCCCAGTAATGTGATCCATTCACAGCCTTGTGTTACCATTTAAAGTATATAATGTGTGCTACCTAACAAAGGGTTTTTCATTTTCTCTCCTTTTGTAGCCAAAGTCCGGGGGAGGTGGAAGGAGAAGGGGTGGCCAAAGACACAAAGGAAAAGGCCAAAATAGCAGCACCAACTCAATGGCAGCGCCCTCCTCAACAGCAACAGGAAACAGCTGAATTGTCGTCTTTAATTTTATTTTTTGTTGGAAACCTCCCTCTTTAACTTCACCAAGTGTCATTCCACAGACCACTTAGACATGTTTGGAGCGAGATTGTCTTAAACCTTGCCTCTTCACACCAGTTCATATCTTTGTTTTTGTACTGAAAAAAAAAAAAAGAGAGAGAGAGATTGCCTCAGTTACATGTTTTATTGTCAGCTGCCTTCACCGGTTGGAAAAGTTTTGTTTTTAAGAGAGCAGTAAGGTGTTAGAGGCCAGTCTGACTCGGGATGAGGAGGTATTGAAATTTCAGGAAGTCAGTGGAGTCGGCGCTTTGGCTGGAGAAAGCAAAGGAGACCAGTTTCAGTAAGTGCAGCTATAATTTAAACTCCCTCCTGGATTCTCTGTGTATTTACAACAAAATATGTCGTCGTGCTATTTATACTGAAAATGTAAATTGTAAAAAATTGGAAACCTGAGTTTGTACAAATTGTATGCGAATTACAAATGAATGTAGCACAGGGCAAACGATGATCCAAAACTTAAGCTAGAAGAAATAAGCTGTGGCATTAATTTAACCTCGTTATTTATTTGCTGCACACGCAGGTTTACCATTGGATGGTTGGACTATATTTAATCTCACTCGCACCGTTAGATTCAGTAGTATCCGTCATGCTTTAAACTGGTGGTAACCTTATATTAATGGCATTAATACAAAGACAGCACATTTCTCAATAAAGCAGTTGCTAATGATTATAATGCTTTACCTGTAAATCTATTACTCCATGCGTTATGGCCCGTTGCTGCTTGTGACAATTCCAGACATTTTTCTGCAGAAAGAAACAAATTAAAAAGAAAACTTTTCAGCAGCCCTGGTTTCTAAGTGTGCGTCATTTTCATTACAAGTTAAAATGTTCAAAAGTAGGTGAAATCTTTTGTGAACTTGGAAGTACTCGAGAGGTTGAGTACTTCAAGAGTTATAACCGTTTATTTTATCTTTAAAACTTAAACCAGACATATTTCCCCCAAAGTTTAAGCTTTGACGTTTCTTCTGTGCATTTAAATATGGGAACGTTAACATCTCTGCGTAGACCTCAGGTTTATAGTGCTCAAGCTACGGTTCTATGGCAACAATCATGTTGACATTTTCAGCAATCAATTCATTTGTTTTTTTACGTGTGCAGTAAGAAACGGTTCCCTTAATGCTTTTACAAATTAAAGTAGTCGAAAACTGTTGCTACAGAGAAATAAAAACCATCAACATTTTGATCATATAGGTGTTTTAATGTAACACATATTGATGTAACACAAAAAGTAGCTACTTTCTACACATTAAATGCACGATAAGTGCATTTTTCCTACCCCTATCATGGTAGCAGACACACAGCTCATGATCACCATCTGAAAGGCTTTTCTTGGCATGTGCAACATGACATGGAATGAATTTCAGAGAGTTGAGGAAAGTAACATTCTTCGCAAAAATAGTCTATATCTTTACAGCCCCATGGTTAGGAATGTTCCTTTTTTTTATACGAGTTTACAGCAGGATGAAGAACTGAGGATCATGTTAAAACAGTGTTGAATGTGCACTTACAATTCATGCACAAAGTAGTGTTCATGAAATAATACAGCATAGCAGTACAGATTATTCTGTACGACAGGAATGTTCAGCTTCTAGACATATTTTTTTTTTTAGCTCTGGTGGCAGAACATTGAAAACGGGACAGAAATAAAAAATAAAGTATGCACCAAACTTTAGTCTTTACAAACCAAATGGACATTGCTGGGGGTTTCAGTCATTACTTTGGTGCATTTAGTGCCCATGACTCTCAGGGTGAGAGCACATCTGAAGTGGCTGTGCCACTTTAACAAAGAATTGTCCAAGGTATGGACTGCAATTAGAAGCTGAAAATACATCGGAAACACCAAGATGCAATCCCTAGTGGAAAGCAACTGGATTTCTTTAGATTCTTAAAAGTCGTTTTCACCCCTCACCAAAAAGGCTTCTTCACTTCTAAGCAAGTTTGGAAGCAACGTGAGATTCCTCTGACTGCCACTTATGAGAATGTTGCTTCCAACCATCTTCACAACTGAAGAAGTCTTTTAGCGAAAGGTAAAAAAAACAAAGAAGTCCAGCTGCTCTCTGCTCAACAACTTTGGATTGTTATGTCCTGAATGGCCGAGAATCTACACCAGCATAATGCGAAGATGCAGCACACAGGGTAAATCAGATGCTCTGCTGTGCATTCAGCCGTCAATGTCCCAGCTAAAGAGGTGATGCTTCACCAGCATATCCTGCACTCCTTCCTTCAGTGGCTTCTGCTCTTTCTCCTAAAAGACGTTAAAACACAAAACAATTAGATACAGAAAAAAGGAAAATCGTTTTCAGGTTTGGGTTTGTAAAGTGTCAAAATCTGAAGTTGAAACGGCATGAATGCTTTTTTGCGTTATTAGGAATATCAGTGGTTGCTTTTTTTTGCCCCCTTACGGTAGTGTTCAAAATAATCAAGTTAGTTTTACAAAAATATGCATCGTCTAATTCTAATTTTAACTACTAAAAGGGGAGGGAGGAAGATAAACGTCAAAATATGATGGGGGGGGGGGGGGGGAGGAGGGTTGGTTGTAGATTTCCACAGAAATATTTGAACATGAGATATTAAAAAAACGCTGTTTTAGTTTCAATTCATGGTATCTGCAACTCTGTGGATGAAGTAAAGGAAAGCGTTTAGGGTGATGTTGGGGGTTTGACTGTGTATGCTTATGAAGATCTGCAGAAATTGACATTTCTTCAAAATATATACATTTCTTGTGTTTTATCTGGCAGATTATTCTGTGGATGAGAAAGTCTAAGGTTAGGGATGAAACCTGAAGCAGAAATAAAGGGGCACTGTTGAGTCAGTGTGGGAGGTTTTGTGTTTTGGAGCAGAAACCGTGAATTGGCTTCAACTAATAACTAATCGTAGTCAGTTTTACAGCAACCACAGTCTCACTCAGGTTACCTAGAGATCCCAACTAAAGAGGTGATGCTGAACCAGCACATCCGTAACTTCTGCTTTCAGAATAGCAGATTTCTGAAATGGTACAACATCGTCAAGGTTGTCTCTCCTCGACAGGCTGTTCTGACAATCAGATTGATTTTGCTGCTATGTTATCACCATGTCTTTTACTCACCACTTTCTTTTCAGGGAGCTCACTGTCTTGAGAGAGACTGAAGGCAAATTTTGACAGGACCCTGAGGACGCAGAAACAAAGAGTATGTTTTATTTCAACACCATGGCCTTGTAGTGTCAATAAGTTTCCCTTTTGAAGGTTTTAACTCCATTATCCACATGCTGAACAGTAATTGAACTGGTGCAAAACTTCCTCTTACAGAGGGGAGAGTTCAATTAAAACTCAAGCAATGCTGCCTTTCCAGGAGTTTTAATTTGGCCCAAATGGAAATCAGAAGCAAAGTAAATTGAAAACAGCATATTTAACAATATTAATTTTTGTCAAGTATGACAATCTGTCCAACAAACGTACACAAGCAAATTGACGCTTATATTGCATGGCAAACATGCAAATTACAGAGTGAAAAGTGTGGGCAGAGGCATAAGCTTACTACACATACAGTTTTTATTTAATATTTTGGTTTCCTGTCGCCCATCTTAATACCTGAGCTCACACTTGATCTGCACCCAACCAGGACTGCGCAGGAAGGACCACGGATGATACCATTTTTCTACAGCAGCCATGCTGGAGCACAACACCTCCAACCACAGATGGAGAACTTGTTCACTAGAGAGACAGATGCAAAGTTAGGAACCAAGTATCATCTACATTTCTTGAAGTTAATATGTGAAACTTTTGGTAAACATGTGTGCGTTTGTGAGAAAACTCACTTTAGGCCAACACACACCAGAGATCTGAACTTGACATCCATCTGAGCGTGTACAGAGTCGTGGCTCATGTTTACAGCCTGCACTGCCTAGAACAAACAGACGGGTTTACTTTTAATACAATATAGACATCAAAACATAAACATAGAAAAAACTACTTCTTCATTAGATTAAAATTAAAGTCACTTCTTTTGGACCGTTTTGTACACTCACTCTGTACAGCAACTCCTCAGGTGTTAGCACTTTTCCATCTTCATCTAACCTAGTAAACAACAGAGATGGTGACTTGATGCATCCATAACAAGTGGGATGACAAATTAATATTCTGACACACTCCTGCTACATATTACACTTAGTATGCAAAGAAGGGCAGGACCCTCGACAATGTTCCAACTGCAAATTAGTAAGTAAAAATCAGGAATGTTTTACTGATCTAATGATTTACAGACTTTAAAAATCCATGACTATATTCAGTTGACAAATCATGTTTAAAACTTCATCTTTTTACGTTTCTTACAGTTTTTAACAGTAGTTGCAACTTTCCTTTACAGTGCTGTATGGGCAGTGCGTCTCTCTCTCTCTATAGTCAACAGCAATGTGTGTGTGTCTGTGCCATTTCAAAACAAACATGACGAATGGGGTGTCTGATTCCTGGCCAGTGAACCATTGTATAGAAGTTTTTCAGAAGTGATCTCTGGTACTGAATTATAAATGTAGGTCTGGATGCTCTATAAGTTTCCTAACAACAGCAGCAGCAGAGTGGTGTAGAAGCTCCAGATACCGACTCTGTGCTGCAATCGTTACCCGTTTGTAGACTAACTTTTGACTTACTGGCTCCTTACGTTTGTCAACATGCAAACCACGCTCAAATAAATGTACATTCATTCAATTTTAATCACATTATGATTCTGTGAATATCTAAATTAATTTAATTTGAATAATTTTACAACATGACAATAAATACGTCACAGAAATTTTGCATAAAAAGATGTAAGAATGTTATGCTGGGGGAGGGTGCACCAAATAAGAAGGCTGGGTGTTTCTGTTGGAAAAATATTCATTTAGTATAGATCGATTTATCAAAAATGGAAAAAAAAAAAAAGATTGCATTTACCTGTATGTTTTACAAAGCACAAGTCTAGAGTAGACAGAATTGAAGTCTCTCTCCACCTCCCTACTAGCTGCCTGAGGAAAAGCACATTAGGTAGAATAATGCATTTCTATTTTGAACCTGACAAAAGCCATTTCATTTATGAGGCCATAATAATAATAATAATAACAAAAAAAAAACTACCTCCTCTATGAATAACCATGGGTGACAAGGTCCTCCAAGTATAGAGGGCTTTTTTAATCCATGCTGAAAGATGGCCTTCAGGGCAGGACACAGGGTTCCTCTGACCAGGTCAGTCACTGCCTCCGTCACAGAGTCGTCACCTGCTAATGAGTACTGGACACAGGCAGGTGCACCAGTTGGTAGAATATTCAAAGGAACAGATGTCCAAAGCTGTGTGCATATTGTGCATAGGCTTCTGCATCTGATAGCTTACCTCCTTGCTTCTTTCATCCAGAATTTCCACAAACTTGGCTGGAAACCAACCTATCTCACGAGGGAGAAAATAAATAATGGATGTGAAAACAAATTAGCAACGTAATGTTTAATGATTGAAGTAATAAAGAGCACACACCTCTCAGGCCGTTGAGCTCGCCGACCCAACAGTGCTCGTCTTTTTGTGAAATGATCTAACACAGAAAGATGAGGGGGAGTAAGTGCAAAGGATGCGTTTAAACGGTAGTGTGCGTCTTAGTGTAACTCACGGTGATGATGTCGTTCTTCCTGAAGCCCAATTCATCGTCGTCGTGACGTTCGAAATCCAGCAGAGCCTTTGCTCGTCTCCGTCTGTTACGAGACACCACAAGGAAGTTTTCGTGGTCTCTCTGGTGGCTCTCCATGGAGTAGTCTGGCGTCAGATCCTGGAGAGGAAAGGACAAAGAGTGATGGGGTTCTTCACACACTTTGTTATTCGAATAACAAGGTGAAAGTTTATAAGTGCAAAGCAACGTTTGGACCTACAGTGCTGGAATGCCGTGGGTCAAGACAGTGGAAGTGCTCCGCAGTACGAGTTATAGCCTCCCTTAGAGCAGCAACCAACTCTGTCTGCTTGATGTTTTTGGATTTCAGGGCATCGGCTTCATCCTCCCCAAACAGCAGAGAGGTCAGGGTGGATTTCCTGCGCAGGGACTGTCTCCTCACCACCTAAATATTCATAAAAAACAGAAAGACCTTAACCAGATGGTCAACAAGCCTGACATTCAGGCAGGTGTCAGCATACAACAAACCTTGTTGAGATTGGTACTGAGTGTGGAATTGTTTCCATTGTTGAGCTGCGCCTGTTCGTTAAGAATATAGGCCAGGTGCTTGTGACGATGAGCCTCCAAAGTTTCCTGGGATAGCGTCCCAGCTATCCGCATAGCCTCTCCAAGAACTGCAGGCCCGTCTTTTAACTGACTTGGCAGGTCTGACAGAGTGTTAAAAATGGACGCAGAGTTTTCTGACGCTACGAGCTCTTCCTCCTAGAGTCAAAGTAAAATTCAGTAAGAATAATGCTTAATAATGTAAACTCATTTTACACGTCGGTGAGAATACTTGGAAAGAGTTCCAACTATGCATATGTTTTTCTAATTTAGTGGGATGGGGGGAAAGTGTTGAGACTGAGGCAAGTGTAGTGTCCCTACCTTAATTTTGAGCATGCCCAGTGTGATCTGGAAGAGCACCACGGAGCCCTGATAAAACAACAGATCCCAGATCCTCAGAAGCAGACGGATGTCCACCACACTGGCAAATGATGTCAGGAACCAGTGCAATGTGATTAGCGACAACTCTGCATGCAAAAGAAAGACGAGCACAACGTAAACTCGTTAAATACTACATCTAATACGGAAGACAATAAACCAAATATAGAATTCATCTTCGGTTTTTAACCTATGTCATGCTCTTGGAGGAGGCGGTCCAGGGCGGGGAGGTATTGAACGGTGAGCTGCCGCAGAACCCTCTGATCTGTTTGAACCCCCAGGAGTGTGGAGGAGAAATAGGACGGAGGAAGGAGGTCTTCGATCAAAGCACACATCATCCACAGAGCGTCCTCCTCCTCCAGGAAGAGCAGCAGGCAGGAAATGACCTGGATGAACAAGACATTTATGAAATGAAGCAACAAAGAGGCCAAAAACTAAAAAAGAAAAAAAATCGAAATTGTGTAAATGTGCAGTTAAGGAAGTGATATTATATGTTCTCACCATGCCAGTGCCCTGACAGTATCCGATATCTGGGTAGAGCCATGCCAGACCTCTCAGTACCCGCCTCAGTCTTGGGACTCCCACGCTGTTCAGAGTGCTGAAACATGCATTGGTTGGCATGGTCCGTAACAGATCCTTTTCTATCTGGAAGGCAGAGTTTATCATTTAAAAAAAAATACCCAACTTATAAATTTATATTCCAACATTTTTCCTCATCAACACAAACGGGATTTACAAACAGAAATAGCAATTTATAATGATATAAATCAAATTATACATAATTTAGGGTGTGAAGCATTCAGTGAACTTAAATACTGTTGGAGATTTCACCTGCTTAGCTGTGCTGGTGTCATCATTAGAGCTATTCTTGACAATTTCTTTGTAGGAAATCTCTGAGGTCCTCTTCTTTTGCAGTGCTCCAGACAGACGCATCCATAACTAAATAATTGAAGAAAATTGGAGGTTATTTATTAGCATTAAAATCTACACCATTAAGAATAGGAAAAGCTCTTTCTGTCCCATGTTTAGTCAAATCAGCAAACACGTCTACCTGGGGCCTCATGCTGTGAGGTATCCCACCAAGGACCAAAGAACGCAGACGCTCTGACTGAGGAAGGACGGGATCGATGAGATCCCAGGTCAGATCCCCCACCGTGTGGTTATGGGTGAACTCCAAGTGGGCTTGCCAGCGAAGCCTCTGCTGGGGGTCTTCACGCTGGGGTGAACCCTCTGTGCCCAACCTGATCTTGGGCTCTCCATCATCTTAAAGGAGAGGAAAATGTGAAAATTTAGCAAGGCTAGCCTTTCCAGTAATGTTAACACTAGGAAGTACTTTTGTAAATAAGAATGATTCAGACATAAAACAAAAAGAAGTATTGCAAAACAAAATTGCAGCAGATATTAACCAAATATGAAAAAGCTGTACAACAAAATCTCCCAAAGATCAGAAAAGCACTGAGCACGCTAGTGCTGTGAAAGGTAACCATAGCGATACTAATAAATAGGTATCCCCGTAAAATAAGAAAAAAAATAAGAATTAATTGAAGTAGTACAAAAGCCTGACTTTGTCAGCACTGATAAAAATAGGTAATTAAAGTAAGAAAAAGCAGCACCAGTATTGTTCTGGTAACGGTAAGAGAAAAAGCACAGCTTGGAAACATTTAGAGAAATTGCATTAACTTTGAGCAACCAGTAACTCTGACAGAAAGCACTGTCTGTACTAACACATCTCTGCAGCTGCAACACTGACGGTTAAACATGGTGCTAGAGGCAGCACAAAACATGCCTTCAGCTATTAGGATGAGGAAAAGAAATAGTGAAAAATGACTCTGCGATCACATGAACTCGGTATGTGTAGTCTTTATACTGAGATACAAAGACGTCATTCTTCTTCGTTTATATGTGGGGAATTTCACCAGTTATGTTTATAAAAAGAGGATTAAAGGACAAATGCTTGTGGTTGTGTTTTATGTGTGAAAATACCTTCCACATCTATCCTGAAGCCAAACTCATCATACTGTTGTTCAGGCTGCTCTGCAGGATCTTTCTGTAGAGACGAGACATAGTGACATATTAGGCATGCCTTACACAAGATGCATCCGAACGACACACAAAGATTACATTCTTTAACGAATAAACAGTGTATGTTACTGCAATAAACTCCACACATCATTTGAATTACTGTTTGCATTTTTGCCAGTCGTTTCTTCAAAACAAAACCGAATCGGACTGAGAACTGCTGAACCGGAACAGATTCATAGGGAAGCGATTTGTTAATCCGCACAGAGATTCCCTCTGAAAAATCTATTATGCTTTGTGCAAAAGAACTCAAAATGTGCAAGTTAAACCGCCAAACTATCAAAACACTGTCCACAAACATATCTGTTCAAGTGAAAATTAGGGTATACTTTACGTTTTTCACTTTAGTCATCATCTCTCGTCTTACAATAAGAAACTACTTACAACTGACCATCATTTTGGCTCCAGTTACTAAAACAAGTAACTGATCTAACATTAAACGCATATTTTGGAGACGTCCTCGCTTATAATGCCATCTTGTTGACTTAGAAAATAATTTCATCAACCAATTTCAGCAGCTAAAATTAAATCAGATTCTCACTTGATGATATTTGGCCAAAATATCTTGAGGCCACATGCTCGGGGTGAGGGCAGAAAAAGATCCGCCAGGTGCTGGTGTGTAAGTACCTAACACAGTGAGGGGGGAAAAAAATAAGTCAACGTGAGAAACATCCTTTGACACAAGTAAAAAGGCTAGTGTAGACCAATGCATTCAATAAATTCGTTATTTAAAAAAAAAAAATTGCTGGAACTAATTACCAGACATTTTGTTGATTAACTGAGGTCACGGAGAGAGACAAAGGACCATCCAGAGAAGAGACATCAGGTGACTGTCAGTCTGTGGAATAACTGGGGAAGAAAACAGATTGAAAATTAATTTATTGTGTATTATTGTGTATTTTTAACAGCACTAAATAAAAAAGCTATCAAAAATTAGACAATAATCAAGTGCAAGAGCATTTCCACACAAGATAAAACATGTTGCCAAGAATTAATAGTTCTTATCGCTACAGTATGCTGCAGTAGAATCAAAACTACAAAAACTAATTGTTAGTGTAGAAAAGTCCTTACAGTCAGATCATGTGCAGCCAATTCAAATCTGCTGACATCTTGTCTATTTCTGTCCTATTCAGCAACCAAGAGGAATAGGTTCATGTTTTATGTTTTCTACACATATCTACATTTAATAATGTGTGAGAATAATTTCTATATTAGTATGAGTCAAGGACAATTCAGAGTGGCTTTGGTTTTGCACCAATGCTCCTATTGAAAAACCTGAATGAATTTGAATATGAAACAGTCCATTATTGTACAATTGAAATTTAACAAGAACCAAAAAAAACAAAAAAAAAAAAAAACAGTAAAAATAGAAAATGCGCAAATCAAATACACTACTGCAAATTACAGTTTTCTGTACCAAAAGTCGCTTACCATGAGTCTTTGACATCAACAAACTTGAAATCCTGTCCATCCACCCCAAGCATTTTACCGTTGTGGGAAAATAAATTCCTTTCCCATTTCGATTGAACAGCTTTGTGAAGGAACGTCATTTTGAATCCGAGCAAAAACTAAAGAAGCAACATTCAAAACCGTAACCTGTAGAAGAAATTCACCACGATGCAAACTCCATGGCAGAATGAGTCATTCTAGCAGCCGGCACGCAGCATTTGAAGGGGGATATAAGACTTAAGAAATCAATTTGAGGTTGGGAGGATGGCCAAGTACTTTCAGGGAAGCTCTGTGTGCAACTCTAGGGGATAAGAGAAGTGTAGACACTTCCTTATAACATTACCGGTTTAATCACATGCCAGTGAACTTTGTAAAACGCTTCCTGCAAACTGTTGCACAAAGAAAGCCATTTACACACATAACTTAACCTCTCATAACAAAGAAAGACTTGGCTGTAAACAATTCACAGTTGTCTTACTGCATTCATCACTAATGTCCAAATGGGCTAACCAGAAGTATATTAACATGTTTCTTGTCCTTTTGATATTTTCACAAGACATAGTATCATGCTAGGGCTGCATGACATAAGAAAATGTGGTGGCAATAATATTGGTAAATACTGCAATGAGGACATCATTGCAGATGGAAAGCTACTGCACCTCACTAAGTGGTATGTCTGTTAAGACGTCGACTGCAATTTGGCTACCTGAGGGGATAACCCAAACTACTAAACACTGCAGGTTAATAGTGGTTTTAGATATGCTCCAGATTCCACTCTATGAATACCAGAATGGCAAAAACAAAGAATATTCTGCACAATGACAATGAGAGCCACTATATTCAGGTGTTTACTTTGCTTCTATGAACCAAAATAAAATAGTGAACAATTTCCTAAATGTTAGTTTGTGTACCACTGCTGTAACTGTGGTATTTTTAATCGAGTTTAACTTTAAAAATCTCATCGTGTCAAACGTAATGCATATGCTGAAAAGAGAGTTTCAAGTACACTGTGTACATTTGTGTATATTTACATGCATTATTTATTTCTGATTACAATCAGAACCGTAGGCAGCGAAGGAACACTGACTGGGGTCAAAAATGACTATGTATTGACTAGCTCAAACGCCATCTTCTCTCAAAGAAGTAAAACTATGACTTGCCATTATGTGAAGCTGTATCATTTACTACTGTAAACACAAGAACAACTCTGCTTCAATAGGTGTGGCTTTGCTCTGCGATGTTTGCAGAAAGTAGACAAACACTTTGCCACACCAGCAGCAATGACCAACATCCTGGTTTTCAATTAGCACGCCGAGAACAACAGCTTTTAACAGCGACACTGTAAACTCACGCTGATCAAAGAGTTTTGCGTTGCCCTGAAACCATGCCCAGCAAAAACCACCACTGCGATTCCGAACACCGCCTCCAGTTGTTCCTCATAGTAACCCAAACACTGGTGACTCATTTTTCCTCATTAAGACACGTGTCACAAAATGCTGTTGTTTGCCATTTCCTCAAGGTCGTGATCAAATCAAAAGCGCACTGTGAAGTCACTCATTTACAGAAAGCAGAGATATTAATCTGTTGATTAATATCTCTGAAGCTTGCGTCGTTTTAGCTCCTAAAAAGTATCATACTGGAATAATGACATCTAAGCGATAAGAGACCCAAGTTATATATATACACAAGATGCAGATGAAACAGACAGTGCAAGTACTGCTGTTGTTTATTATTGTGGTTTTAATGTAGTTTGTCAGCTGACAAATTACCGTTACGTCAAGCCACAGCTGACGTCAGGTGCAGCCGATAACAATGTACTACATTTTCCTATGCAACCTATTTTATCCGCGTTGACATTTGTCCGCGGATGTAAAAGACCAAATAAAACTATTATTGCAGTAAAAACGCTCACTTTCCCATCCACAGAATTCAAAACAATTCAGAGAATGGCGTTCTTACGTACTCTCGGAGTCTCCAGATGCTAGCCATACATGCTACATACATTTAGCTTTGTGCTAGTTGCATAGAACGTAAAACAGCCGATTCACTTTACTTACCGTGGCATTGTCCTGGAGAAAAGATAGGGATTCGGGTTATGCCTAAAATACGTTCTGTTGTTGAATATAGGGGGAAAAAACATATCATATGCTTATCACTCGCTTCTCATTACTGACATAATCTGCGTTGTACACCTGCTAAAGACAAAATGTAGCTCCTGTGTATTCCTACACCGTAAGGGTTTTCCCTGTTCTACATCCCGGAGCAGCAACCTTCTGTGTAAAATATCCTTCCGCGACGACGACTGCGTGACGATGGCGCTGATGTGTTCCATTCATTTACGCATGGACACGCCCCTCATTCATACCGGAGCCAGAAGAGCAGGGAGTCACGATTTAGAGCAGAACTTTTAACGACGACATCGTATGTTATAGAAAGTCTGTCATGATCCCACAGAAGGTGCGTTGTGTTTTATATTTAAATAATCTGCGAAGATAAATTAGGTCTTATGTTTCTATTGGATAGTCTGATTTGTTTTTACAATTTTGATACCTTTTATGTATTTTCTACTCGTTTCCTGTTTCGTTAAATGTTCTTTTGTATGAAAATTGTTTTTTCTTTCTTTAAAAATAAAAACAATATCAATAAAAATAAAACACACACAAATAAACAAACACACACACACAAAAAAACAAAAACAAAACAAAACAAAAAAACCCTAGTGTGCCTGTGTCTGTTTCATTTTACCCTTGGTGTAAAATATATATTTTTTGAAATCCCTACAAATATATGTGTGTGAATGTTGTTTGTTCACAAAATCTTGCCATAGGTGTAGAATTAAATAGTCAAACAAAACAGACTATACATTTTCTCTACAGTGAACTTACTTCATTTATAGGGAGAAATAGGTCCTCAGGTTACATTGCTATGACAAAACCTGTTGCTATTAGGTGAAACCCAATACAAAATATATATATATATATATATATATATATATATATATATATATATATATATATATATATATATATATATATATATATATATATATAATTTTTAGAAAAGAACCATTTTGAAAAGTGTCTTTAGCAAGACAGCCACTTATTTTATTATTACTTGTTTTGTATTAATTGCATTTTCATCTGTAATCTATTGAAAATGTGTTGTTTTAGCATTGTTATTTGTGATGAACAAAAGTAAATATTTAAACATTTTAAGCATGTCTGTTCTCTGCAGTACCCTTCTTTAAAAACACAAAATAATTTTTTACCAATTTGTTCAATAAGTGCACAGTTTCTTGCTCCAAGCATTTTTTTTTTCTTTTTACATTGCACTTTTTAAAAAGCTTAGCAATAATATTTTGAAGCAGACCTGAAACACATTAATTGGACAGCTGTCAGTAGTGGGTGGTTTAATGACTGATATGAACCAATTTGACATAGGTTAAACTTTGAGAGGTGAATCATAGCATCTCTATAATTAAAGCAGAACGGTCACAGCCTGCATTCGTCAGAACCTACCAAAAGTGGCGTCAGGAATGGAAATTACTTGAGAGGAATGAAAGATGGGATCTGTTCAAATGTACTTCTGTTTCAAATGTGTTATTTCTAACACATTTGGTATTACTCCCCTAAAATAGCAGGGCAGCTCGGCAATAGGGAACTATGTTGAGTCACAAAAATAGTTAAATGCCTTGAAAAACAATGATTTGAACTTGAATTGTTCTTTAAATGTGCCAAATTTCACATTGCTTGAAATTGGTGCTTGATTGAAGCACCAATTTCAACCCAAAAGATCAGCCTGATCAATTACTATCAGAGGGACTTTATTTTTGGACAAACAGGTCACTGAAATAAACAAAGAAGCCAGCTTGACCTTTAGGTCTTAGAGGAATGTTTCCCATTACCCTCAGGCTAACATTGCACTCCAGCCATGAGAGAAACTCATTGGTATTCCATGTCTTTCATTCCCTAAAGTCTGCTGCTGAATATGTAGAAATACTAATCTCAAACAGTTGTTTATTTTAGAGGTTCGGCTAAATTTATTTTTATTTTTTATTTATTTATGCTTCTCTTTAATTTTCCAATACCCACAGTAGGTTTTCGACATGAGCATGCATAGATCTAACAACTGGAAGGCTGATTGGGACTAATCTAGATTTCAATCTGAATAACATCACAACCTTTGCCAAATCGAGGCCAGTTTGGTGGCAAAGGTAAACCTCAGCATTCGGCAGGTGATTCATTTATACCTGCAGGGCTGGGTTCGTACACCAACCACCCAGCTCTTCTTCTATTTAATTTAACCTGAGTTAGTGGAAGGTTTATTAGAGTAAAGTAATTTGCTATGACTCTCTGAGGATGCATGACAGAAGGTTGTGCTTAGATGCTGAAGCTTAAAGCGGCGATGTAGTCAGAGGAACATAAAGTGCTGGTCTGATGGGGGCCGTTAATAAACACTCCAAAGCCAAAAATTACCTATGGAATTTGACTAGTTTTAGCATACTGTTATAAAGGAGCAATTAATGACAAAAACAGCCATAAAAATGCATAGGAAATTAAAAGTGGCTACTGCTATGCATAAATAAACAAATATATACATCAGTTGTTTGTCACAACTTTTCCTGTCTTCTCATAATTATGTAATTTATTATGTTTCTTGCAATGCTACTTCCTTACTTGTTCCTTTCCTCAAAAACTTCTAGTATCAAATCTTGCACTTGTTTATTGCCCTTATGTGGAGGATCTTAGCACAACAGGCAGCAAGAGCCAGTTTTGTTGAAAAGTCAAGGACGACCGTGCCAACAATTAAATAATTCTAATATACAGCAAAATTCTGCTGCTTCATCTCGAGCTCTTTACTAATCGTTTGTAGATGAAAACACATGTTGCACACTCTTTGGAAGAAGAACTCAGTGATTATTTAAAGTGACAAACACCTGCGTCTTATCTCTCCCATTCATCATCTCACCCCTCAGCTCCTCAGCTGCCTTTCTACATCTATTCATTCAAAAGTTCTTCTTGGTCCTCTAAAAATAAATGTCTATTTACCCCCCCCGTCAGACTCTGTTTCTCAGACTGCCTTGCCGTCCAAGTCTGAATGCTGACACGACAGTATGACAGTCCTCCCTGTTTAAACTGCCTGCTAAGCCTGCATGCTCGGTCTGCCGCACCACGCCAGAGTGAGTCACGCCATTAAAGATGCTGAAGCGATCGACCTTGCCTGCAGTTTGCTGCCCAGTGGTCCAGGCAGTTCATTCACCTGACATGTCACAACAGTGTGGGTGTGGCTCAATCATATTTTGCCACATCTTTCCTCCTACTCTACTTTTTATTATTATTATTATTTTTTTTTTTTTTTTTGGGGGGGGTTCACCTGCTTAACTGGCATTGTTATTATCTTTAGAATCATGTGTGGAGTGAAGAAAGTCCTGGATTTTGTACTGCAGTGAGCATGACGTCAGGCAGGCACAGAAAGCTGGAGGGGGAGGGAGAAATGTCAAGGCAGGAGTAAAAAGACAGAAAGAGATTGAAGAGAAAAAGCGGAACAGTAGGTTTGTGATGGAAGAGAAAAAATGAAATAAAATATTGGAATGTACGAATTATAAAAATAGAAGACAATGAGACAGAAATTAGGACTAATTAAAATGATTGGTGCAGTGTAGGTATGATTGTAGCAGAAGGAATTGGCATGTAGATAAATAGGGGAGGTGTACAGGTGGAAATGGAAAGAAAATAACATAAAATTAAAAAAAGAAGTTTTTTTTTTTTTTTTTAATAATTTAGACGACATCTCCCACACCTTTCCCCTACCCCCCCCCCAAAAAAAAAAAATGTCTGCCTTTGAAAAAAGGTTTAGTCACAAGAACAGAATACAGAGAATTCATAGGCGTTGTCGGGTCTGTTCTGTTGATCAAATAAACTTTGTTTGTGCAGCCAGATGAATCAGCAAGTTGGATCAGGAAAAAAAAAAAAAAGAAAAGAAAGAGAGACACCAAGGACCACTTGTTCACATCAGTGCAATTTGCTGCAGTCGTGCAGTTACTTTAGACGACAGAAGATAGCAGTGTTGCGTCGCTCCACGGCACAGACAAGCTCTGAAGACAAAAAGGAACCAAATTTGAATAGATTAGAGAAAACGAACCTGCTTACGTAAACATCTCTGCTATCTTTAAAGATGCATTCGATTGTTGCAACAGATCCACTCTCCATGCTTTTCATGCGCGTTCTGACGTTTTAATTTGCATATTGCAGCTTGAGTTTACTCGACACCATGGAAACACATTAATTAATCTGCACATCTCTGCTGTCGTGTTGCCGTTTCAGGGCTGCCTCTGAGCACAGTGCACGCGTTTATGTAACTTGCATGATGTGGCCTCTGCCTTTGACATGTTTTAGTTCATCTATGCAAATAAGCTGCGGCTGGGTCAAGCAAGGCTTAGATCAGAAGTCTCTCACACAGCTGTTTTCTCCTGGTCTCGGGTGACTTCTGTTGGGACGAGGGAGATTGCAGTCGAAGGGTAAGGGGCTTCTGTGGCTGCACATCGAAATGGCAAGTGATTTCTCTCGGGTGCAGTAATGGAAGTGGTATTTACGTTGTTTTTTTTTTTTTAGGCCTTTGATGCTTGTGAAGTTAAGCTTAACCGCTCAGACAATTTTTGAAAGATCAAGGCCCAAACTCAAATATCGATAAATAGGTAAATTCTGATTTTTTTTTTTTTTCAATTTCTATTTTTTTTTTCCAATTGCTATTTTATTGTATGCTAAATAGTATACAGTAAAATGATACTTGGATTTCTCTGCTATGTATGAAAAACCATAAAACCAACAACAACAACAAAAAAAAAAACACATGCAAATAAAGCAAATGTGTTTGATTTAATTAGAAAGCAATCATGTATTTCATGAATGCAATAAAAAAGTGAAACTCTTATGCAACATAGGTTTGAACATGTAAGTATCAAGAGAACAGCACTATGCTGGTTTCCTCCTGTGAATGAGAAATCCTCTTCATTCTCTAGGGTTATTTGCGGAGTACCACAGGGCCAATTCTTTTTATTATGTAATATACACTTGAAATCTTCAAGCTGCATTGGATACATCCATCAATCCATTTCCTAACACCCTTGTTCCTAGTTGGGTCGGGAGGGTTGCTGGCGGCTATCTCCAGCAACCCTGGAGATGGAGATAGACATTTAACCTGACAGTCATGTTTTTGGACTGTGGGAGGAAGACGGAGTACCCAGAGAGAACCCACGCATGGTCAGCGAGAACATGCAAACCACGCTGGATACATTTCTGATGTTATTACTACAGGCATGTCTTGAAGACATAAAGTTTGGATAAAAAGTTTGGAAGACGTTCTGCTTTTAAATTCTGACAAGGCATAAGTTGTCATCTTTGGACCAGAACTTCTGAAAAAGACAATCACTTTATCTGGATGGTGTTGCAGTGGCCTCCTATGATAACCTCAGTCTCATTTTTGACCAGGACACCTTTTTTAAATCCCCCATTAAACAGGTTTTTTTAGGATTTATTTCTTTTGTCTCTGGAATATTGCTAAAATTTGAAACATCTCGTCTAAGTAATGCTGAAAAACTAGTCCATGAGGTAATGCTTCCAGCAACTAAACATTGTCCTTACTGACATAGAAAATACATAATGCACAAACAAAAGGTAAACAATCCACCACACAAATATATACAACTGACATATTGCGTTGTCACAATCCAGAAAGAGAGACGACGTCAGAACAGTCGAGGGCTGAGGAGAAAACAGACTGGACTGTTGCTAAAGGATCAAAAGTCTTGTTTTCAGATGAGCAGACATCTTGCATTTCATTCTCAGAGTGGAAAGACCAAGTTGCTCAAAGTCTAGTGTCAAATTCTAAGAGTCAGCAAAGATTTTTGGAGCCTTATCATCTGTTGGTTCACTGCGTTTTTTTAAAACAAAAAAATTCAAAGTCAGCTCAGGTCGAGCTGCTCAGCCGTCTAAAGCAAATTTTAGAGCACTTAATGGTTGCCTCAGGCAGGCTTTGCGGAGATGTAGATTTCTTCAGCAGAACTTGGCACCTGCTCGTTCTATTGAAAGCACAAATACTTTGTTTAACAACCTCACTACCAGTGTTCTAGTTTGGCCAGCAGGCTCGCCTGACTTTAACCCCAAATAGTATGGAAAATCATCAAGATGGACTGATGTTGAGAGTTTACAAAGCTCACTGAACTGTGAGGAGTCTCAGAGAATCCATGGGACAGAGGATACGGAAACTTCCATGACCTTTTGTCCTCCCCTAATGATACTTAGGGGGAATATAATATAAGGGCCTTTAATAATAATCCCACAGTTTTAACATTTTTAGTCAAAGCATATTTATTATCTTTGGAGTTCTGAGAAAGTAGGACAGCGAGTTTCTTTCCTGCAAATATGCAGAGACATTAACATACCCTGGGAGTCGATTTGACATGATGACGAGGAGGTGAGTCTGACGACAGATGCAAAGGTCGAAGGGGACGGTGAACGCCAGAAGGAAGCAGAAGCAGGAATCTGACTCTCATTTTTTTATTCTTTTTTTTTATGTGAGATATAAAATACCGAGCCAGTAAGAATGGATTATTAATCATAAAGCTGCAGCACAAGTTTTGGATGCTAACCTGAAAGTGCCGTATAAAAGACTGACATTATTGCAGAGCACCAATAAAGACGGCACATTTCTGCTGATATGACACAACATACCTCAGCGGAAAGGGTGAGCTTCACCGAAGGCATCGAAGGCACCGAAGAACTGCATTATGCTACTCTTTACATCTGTAATTTAATTATATTTAGTACAGTGCTTGCAAAAAACGAGGACACTTAGTCTAACAACCATAAACACAAAGTACATTATCCTGATGTTCCTATTTTATAGTGTCTGCACAATAGATATTTACATACGCACACTTAAATATTACGCTAATCATTAGCTTTTACGGGCTTATTTTCATATTGGAATGATTACACAATCAGAATCAACTTCACTGATTAATAAGAATAAAAATACATCATAGACTTTCTCCGATTTACTTAAGATTACACATTCAGAATAATAACACATACCTACAGCCATCAAGAAGTGTTTGGCAATAATTTTGGCTGGATTTGACCCCTTCTTCTTATCAAAAATCGGGGAGATTGTTTATTCTTTGGGTGGCACAGATTACATTATTCCCTAACATTTCAGGAGGGTGGAGGTTCAGCTTTCAGAGATCTCAGGAAGCTTTATTCATTCGAATACAAAGACGCAAAATGTCAGCCTCGCCTGAAATAAAAAATAAATAAATAAAAAAAAAATAGCGTAAGCCTATCACAAACTGGAAAATACTGAAATATCAATGTCACTATCTGAAGTGCAGCAAATCTATTATCAATATATACCAAGATGACACCAAAAAATGATGATACCAACAAAAAAAAACAAAAAAACAAAAAAAAAAGCAGCTGCTCCAAAACCGATGTCTCCAGCTTGGACACTGATTTCCAGCTGCACATTGTTGTGAGAAAAAAATAAATAAAAATTCCAAGCACTGTTAGATGAAATCACTCAATCAGGTTTATTCATATTGTGCACAGAGAGATTGTAAGACAATCAATAATAAATGAAAAGCTCTACACATAAGTTTTATACCAAGGATAATTGATCTGAAACATGATGGGAGAGACAGTCTGGTTCCCATGCAGCTGCAGGAAAACAACTTCCAGCCTTGTGTGTGTGTGTGTGTGTGTGTGTGTGTGTGTGTGTGTGCGTGTGTGTGTGTGTGTGTGTGTGTGTAACCCAAACAGGTTCTTTTGGTGAGGGTTCACAAGCATTTAATATAACATGATCAGTAGATGTAAACAGATGTAGCCTTCTGTAATTCACTCTTTCCCACTGCTGTTGAAGTTTAATAAAGTTATTTCCACATGTTGAAAAACTGAATGATGAAGAAAGTATCTCTTCTTTTTTGACCGTATTCTGGAGGCTGAAGCAATGAGAGTTAATAAAGAGTAAAAATCATCAAAAAGCAAAAAAGGAAACCACTGGTAAGCCTAAGAGAAGCTAATATTACAAAAATAACTGGCTTTGAGGGTTAAAATCTCTGGTTTTAGATGCAATGTAATTTCCAGTAACAGTAGCAGTTTGACCTGAGCTACAGTCACAGTAAGCGTCCTGAAAACGATGGAAATCAGTGAAATTTCTCTGTGAGCTAGCTGGATTTATGCTGTGTGATAATGATGATGAAAAATATATTGTTCTGTGTCGCCTTCATTAAAGATTAAACACCAAAGGTTAAGCTAATTTTGAAATAAAACAGAAACAGATTAAAAAAATAAGCATCCCACTGCTATAGCCAATTCATTTCCAGAGTTACAAAATAACACAGTGCTGTATGACACTGAACAACATCACATTGTATCATTTTGTGACAATTATATTTAAATAAACATGGAAATGTATCAATTTCAACTACAACTTTTGGCAGAGAAGCTATTGCAACAATTACAATTACAAATGCATTTCATACTGAGAACAAAGACAAACTCTAAAAATGTTATCTATTCAGAATATTTATGGTTGCTACTCCAGACAGAAGCAGGCAAAGGGCAAGAATGTGCCAGGATAAAGCTGTATGTCATCACATTTTTAACACTTGAAGCTAAAATCCTTTCTCCAAGGAATTTTCTAATTGTTAAGATGACATGAATGGCTGACATCCTCAGTGGATAACAACACACTGTATTGTACAGCTTGTTTGCAGAAACAGATGAACCCAGTCCCTTTGTAAATGGAATGAAAGACTGGAAGGATGTCAGCAAAAACCCTGGAGGTTCACGAAAGAAGCAACATGCGCAGGATGTGGACCGAAGCCGTTCTTCTCATGCATTTAGGGAATTATGCAGATATGAGGATAACCCTGCTAGTAGCTGTTATTATGAATATTGTCAGTGGGTCTATTCAGTAGAGATTGCAGGGCAGTTTTCTTTCTCTCTCTGTCCCCGTTTTTCTTGAAGCCGAACTGCGCAAATAAAACATTTAAGCCCAAAAATAATGTGGCATTGTTATCCTCCGACCAGAGCTGTGAACGTCTCCTCATTGATCGTGTGCTTTATATTGTTGTGATGCCGAAGCAATTCTGGGACTTGACTCCTTCGCTGTCCTACTGCTGCTGTCTGGCAGGCAGGAGGGCAACCGTGATTTGACGTGATAGACACAGATCAAAGGATGATGCAACAATGCAAATCCTCCCCACCTCTTGTCACTCTGCATACGCGCACTGCATGACCTTGGTATAATTCTCACTGACCTATTAATCTGCAGAAGGTTTGTGTGCATGACTGTGTTTGCATGTGCAGATTAAGTTACGGACGACAAAGACGTTCAAAGAGCCACAAATGTATGTGGTGGCTTTTTTTGTGTTTTATGTATTCCCGTTTTCTACCAAGAGTTTATTTCATAAACTGCAATGAAAAAGAAAAAAGACAGTTTTTTTTTATCCACCACGAAAAAAAGAGGCTACAGTAACAGTATCACAGGGAATGAATAAGTCCATGACTTATATCCACACAGTCATGTCTGGGAGGTTCCTGTCTGTGACTAAGTGCACCCTAAGAGGATAAAATAACAGGGTGTCCCTAATCCATGCACTAACTTATATCACACATATAATAACAGCAGGTGTTTAAACGCTTCAGCATTGAAAGCAATGGCAATAAAACCATGGCACCAGTTTGCAAAAAGGGTCTCATATCAACCCCTAATAGATAAAAAGCATGAAAATAATGAAAGTGTGTGGGAGGAACGCCATCAGTCACCGACGCCGTTGTAAGCTAAATCGCTAAGTGCACATCTGTGTGACTGCTCCTGCATTAGACAATGTTTCATCATATAGGTTTCAAGATATCCTGGACTGTTAATAAATATAGATATACTTGAATGTCAAGAGCCTTCTTGTTCATTTGCATGAATTTGGACTAAGCTATAACATTTGAAAGGTTATTAATCAACAAGCTGAAGATCCATACACTACTAATTTGACTTCGGTCTAACTTTTAATTCAGTAGTAAGTTTGCAAAACAAAAAAGAACAACAAAAAAAAAAAAAAAAAAAGAGAGAGAAAATGACCCATTAACTTTGACCAGAATGATATTTACTTTAGCTAATTCACTTGGTATCCAATGCTGCAAGGCAAACCTAGACTGTGTTTGTTGTGCAACACAGTAAACACCAGCGGGGGAGGAAATGCTAACATTTCCAAGCATGTCAAGGATGCTACTTAATCAATCCTTTCTGAAGGACTGTTCTGAAGAATAGTAGTAGCAGTACTTTAAGGCTTGAAGGATGCATCCTTTGTGCTTTCAAAGCTCACACAGTCCTTTATGCAAATCCAAGATAATCAAGGTTTGTGGGTCGTGTAAATTAGCAAAGAAATACTATGCAAATAAGTCTATTTTGGCAGTATTTGCTGTTGCCCTATACAGCTTCACTTCACAGTCTAAGCCAAGAAATGACACCAAAGCATAAATCTTCAAACGTGAAAGGCTATCAGGAAGCCAGGTACCAGTTAAAATGTTTTTAACTGTCACATTAATTTTTCAGCTATTGCATTGAGAGTATAATTGCACTTTAGACTGTTGCCAGAGCTTAATTTTATTTCATAGTGTGCTTTTTCAAATGTAAAGAAGGGAGCTTTGTTAAACCCATCCTATCAAAGACGCATCTGTTTGCAAATAACACACGATATCTGCATGAGCAACACTGCTACGTGCTGCTGTTTTACAAAGCTAAACCCCTTTATATAGCTATATCACGTGTGTAATTTGTAAGCAAAAATGGATGTAGTGTGAATTAATAATGAACAGAAGGAATTCAGCCCTTAAAGCTGCATTTGCTATTAAAATTGTCTGAAATAGTCCAGGTGGTACATGGTAAATGGCCTGTACTTGTATCAGGTCCAGAGGAATCCAAAGCGCTTCATACTACACGTTCAGTCATTCACACATTCACACCCACGCACACACACATTCACACACTGATGGCGGCAAGCTACTGGATAGCTGGCCTGTGGCTGGCTGACTGAGGCAAGGCTGCCATGTATCAGAGCCACCAGGGCCAAAGACAAAAAATATATATAATGATCGTGATATCTCCTTTTAAATCCATGTATGGTGGTTATTCCTTGATTGAGTCAATGCATGAACAAATGAATGACTAAATAAATACATAAACTGCAGGAGAAGAAACATCTGGCCTTCAAAGGTCGAGCCTTGTACTTAACCGGATTTTAATTTTCCACAGCCGGAGGTCTTTGAGTGTGAAAACCACAAGATGTCTTCGGAGCTCTTTTGAAGTTTCTGTGAAAAATAAATTACGCAGTTTTGGTGGTATGAAGGAGAGCAACAAGGAGGGTACTCGTAGGGAGGCTGATCAGTGTGAATACATGAGTGTGCGAGTGGGAAGAAAGCAGACTTGCAAGCTTCAAGTGAAAAAGACAATTTCTTGATTGGCCCTTGATTAACTCATTTCAAGTCTTTTCCGCTACAAAGCCACCACCAAACAAAGGAAGCAGCCAATAACTCACAGCCATGAGTCATGATAATTAAGCACTAACAGTGTGATGCACAACATAATAATAATAACAACAATAATAACGACAGTAAAATTGTGTAGCCAAGATTCAACTCAATCCCACGGTGCAATTTGGATGTAAACAGTGCCTGAAATGTTTCCACCAAGGATTCACTAAACAGTATTTCATGAGAAGACATCCTATTAAGTGTCCAAACTAAGCGATAAACCTGAAATACCTCTGAGTTTTCAGTTAATTCCACTGCACAACTTTCAAAAGATGTATATAATCAATGCTTTTAGTCAACATTTATTGAAACAAACATATAAACTACCACTGAATCTTTGCCTCGGGGTATAATCATTAGTATGTACCTACACAGCCTCACACATAGCCCTTTGAATATGTCTGCATGCAAATTTACAAAATTTTCTTGCTCAGAAAAATCAACAGACACACAAACTCTGGAAAACAGCATCAAATAACGCAAAGGGTTTTTAAAGAAGCCGACGTTCCGTCTTTGACGTTTCGCATGACAAAACTGCAAATATTTCGAGTCGCTAACGAGTGGAAACGCTAACAAAATTCAAAGAGGAAAAACTCTGAAAGAACCATTAATCAATACCACTTGAAAAGATTACAGCAAAAGCCCGGCAACTTGGAATGAAACTATAAATAATTCAAGACTTTTTTTTTTTTTTTTTTCTATTATGATACATTTCAGTGCTCCTGGAGACTCTCAGGCTCGGCAGCTGTGACACTGCAGCTCTGCGAAACGGTGAACAACAGCATTTTGTCACCAGACTGCTCCACGAGACAGCAGATCGACAATGTGCTTACAATGCAAACATGTTGCAGAGGACATAAAGCTAGCATTGTACACATAGCTTAAATTTGTCAAAAAAAAAAAAAAGATGATCTGAGCAAAATTTTATTTGTAAACAGTTGGAATATTACAATAAAGGTGTATTCTTTTTTTCACCTGCATGAAAAAAAAAAAAAAAATCTTACAAATTGATTGTAGTTAGTAGTAGTGATGTAAAAGTAAATTTCAATGGATAATATCGTCTTGTTCACACAAATCTGCCTCCTGTCAACAGTGTATCCTCATTATCCCTTAAGGCATAAGGCAAAAGGTTTTTTTTATGTGCCATTATGTTTCTAGAACATATTGAAATCAGAGTGGTAACCCTCAATGATAAACAGATAAATAAATAAAGTCTTAACCAGTCCTTGGTATTAAAGCCTTTCGTTAAATCAAAATAAAGATTTGTGCAATTTGCTGACTAAATTGACTACTTTTTTTTTTCTAATAGGCATTTTATAAATGAACAAAGGACGATTAGGATTTGACCGACAAAGGAGGCACAAGAAGATGTTTTGTTTCGCCATACAATTTAGATCATGACACTTGTAACTGATGAGTCTGTATTTGTGTTGGGTGAATTTTTATTTTTACAGTTTTTAATGTGTCGTGTGTGTAAAATGTCTGGGAATGTCTCAGTTTTTCATCAATTAATACATTCACAATGTACTAGAGCTGCTTGTAGAGTCTGGATTTTAAGACATTACTATTAAGCCACTCAAAAACAAATTCACAGCTATCTTTCACTATTTACTGGTGTGCTAACACCTGTAATTAATTTAACCTTCTATCCAGGAAATCTCAATAAAATAAAATGTTATTGGAAAGATACTTAATCATCTAAGAGATACATTATAAAGGTTAAATACACATTTTTCTGAAAATTCTGATTTTCTACATAAAACTAATTAAAACATGACATTTATTTTTGTTTCAGATTAAAATATTACATCAAACTAAACAATTTTTTTTTTAATACAGAACTATGGGTTTAATAAATATTATCTTTGTTAACTGTGTAAATGTGCTTTAAATATGACAAGTTTCATCAGAACAAGTGATACAAATTACTTTTAGAGTACATGTTACATGTAGATTATACCTGTTATTTTCCATATATATATATATATATATATATATATATATATATATATATATATATATATATATATA
>NW_015113522.1:51064-52302 GCF_001443285.1 Poecilia latipinna | reverse complement strand
TATATATATATATATATAAATCTTATATTTTTCCTCATCTAAATCCAAAGCAAAAATGAAGCAAACAAACAAAAAGCACTCCTGCTTTCATGGAGCCAAAACTAAATGTACTTCTGGAGTGAGAGACAGTTTTCTGTTCTCAGTTGTTTTCCTTTTTGTCTTAGAAGAACAATAGTTTGAGGGAAAAAAATAAATAATAATAATTAGGCATGGTGAATGTTAAATGGCTTGTTAACAATTTATCAAATCCAGAGGACCCTGAAGCGCTTCACACTACCCTCAGTCCTTCACCCATTCAGTTCAATAATGACTGCTGAATTTCAGTTATCTCTTGTTGCCCTGCTGCAGTTTGACGGCGCCTCTCGGTCTTATGACCACTACCAGTAGGCAGACTGGGTGAAGTGTCCTTGCCCGAGGACAAGGTGAAGTGAAACAAACGGAGTGGGGGCACCGACTCTTACCACCTTCGCCACCGTCGCCCATGACATCTACAGTAAAGTCCCTAAGGACGTTATTAACTTTAGAGTTTCAAGCAATGTTCACGTTGTTCATTGAATAGGATTGAATTGAATTGAATAGGATTTTCCCCAAAACACATCAAATACTTGCAAGTTAAATTTATATTTATATTATAAATTTATATTATATATATATATATATATATATGTATCTCGCCCATTTCCGTCTTGTTCCAGTAGCCCAGTAGATCGAAGTGGGGGACACCCCCAAAGGTGGTGGAGAATGACCGAGCTAAAATCCTGTGGGACTTCCAGATCCAGACAGACAAGATGGTAATGGCGAACCAACCGGACTGGTGGATAAAGAACAGAGGAAAGCCGTTGTGGTGGATGTAGCAATACAAAGGGACCACAACATCAGGAAAAAGGAGCATGAGAAACTGGAGAAATACCAGGGCCTCAGAGAGGAACTGGAGAAGGCCTGGAAGGTGAAGACCACAGTGGTGCCTGTGGTCATTGGGGCCCTCGGGGCAGTCACCCCCAAACTGGAGCAGTGGCTCAAACAGATCCCAGGAACAACATCAGACATCTCAGTCCAGAAATGTGCAGTTCTAGGCACTAGAGGAACCCTCAAGCTCCCAGGCCTCTGGTAGAGGACCCGAGCTCAGAGGATGAAAGAGACCACCCGCGGAGGGTGAGAAGGGAATTTTATATATATATATATATGTTTTTCAGCCGACGAGTCCAAAATCCGAAGTGAGATTCATCCATGCTGCAGTG
>NW_015113522.1:27643-47912 GCF_001443285.1 Poecilia latipinna | reverse complement strand
CAAGCTCCCAGGCCTCTGGTAGAGGACCCGAGCTCAGAGGATGAAAGAGAGACCACCTGCAGAGGGTGAGAAGGGAATTTTATATATATATATATATACATATTTTAAAATCGGCGTTTGAAACATTTCTCATTCATGAGAGTAAGTGGGGTCCTTGTAGAAATCATGTTGGATTTGGCAAGTAGTTCTCGTCTGAAGTAGCAAGTGCATGCTTTTCCTTAGCAATGTTGCTACCTGGATTCAATTAAATATTTAAGCCTCCTTTTGAAAATTCTGCTCGGAAAATAGAATATTCAGTCAGTATGTCTTATAAAATAATAACTAAATGAAACCCACTTCACAACCATATTCTAACATGCAGATGTACTTGTGTACAAATTCGCAAGCATAGTAATAATCATCTATATAAATACTGTATATACATATGTATATAGTTTTAATTAGAATTGTGAAAGCAGTGTGTTGCATATCTATGGGATTTGTTAAAGACAGTGTCGACTTAACATATGAAATGACCTTCAGTGTCCATGTCTCCCGCTGAGAATCTCATTTCTTCTTAAGAAGTGAAGTTCAAAAGGAATAGAGCATCTAGGGATAACTAACGCTGCTCCTTTTGATATGAGCCAATGTGTGTGCGTGCTCACTGAATGGCTACGAGAATATAAAAAAATATGGAAAAGCTTTTCTACAGTATTGTGCTGCACATGTACTAGAATAAGCAAATGGGTTGAACAATAAATTCACACCCCAGTAAACCAGAATGGCATGGAAAAAAAAGTGAATTTATCTCAGTCGTTTTATGCAAAAAGTGAAACACATTTGTTTCTGTATATTTATTGAGCCTAATGTATTTCAGGTGATATTTCGGGTCATTTTGATAATTGTAGTTCCCACCTTTTAGACAAAAACAGAATTTACATGAGATATCATATAAGGAAAACACCTTTTTGGGGAAAAGTCAGACAACAGCATCATGCGAAAGACTGACAAGAGAGCTCATTATTAAAGGAGGCAGCTGTCCAGAGTGCTGCGTTCAAGTACATGTTGGAAACTTGGGTTTAAGTAAAATGCTTGATGGAAAAAATATACAGCAGGGAAAACAACAATAGGTGTAACTCTAAACATGGCCTCTTTCCCACAGGCATCTTTCATATGTGACATTTCTTGACCTGTGACTTTGACTGTTTAAAGATGTTCATGGATTTATGCCTTGTACCTTTTTTTTTTCCTCATTTCAGTGTTAGACTTTGAAATTATGATCCAAGCATAACGGGAGGCTTCAAGATCTACTGCGCTGTCAGACTCTATAATACCTATTTTCTTCTTTCCAGTAGTTCTGGATTTAGAGTTTTTATGGGTTTAAAAAAATAATAATAATTTGTGCTGAAAAATGTTCTCCAAAATTTCAAAACTTCTATGTATCTGCATAATTAATTTGACTTTCTTGTAACACCGTCGGTGTTCTGTCTCCCACTTAGATTTCCTCTGCTTCTCATTTTCTCAAGTCTTCGCTCAAAGTATCGCTGACTTGTTCTCAAAAGAGATTAAACTGTCATCCTGTCTGTCTCTCCTCTCATTTCCAGTCCAAGGTCAGTGCAATCCGCCATTTATCTGTCCATCTCCTGACCCATCTGATTACCCCTGCCTTTTTTCTCATTCTCTGTCCAAACCTTCACTGACTTCTCCTCTTGTGCTTGACAACTCCACTTCCTGTCCACAGCCTCTCTTACCTGATAAGCGGTTAGCCCAAACCTGCAATCAGACTGATTTCTTTCTAGTTGCACACCAGGAATGTGAATTGTACAAAAACAGACACATGCACAGTAATGGTCAAAAACACCATTTTAAACGCAGTTATTCCATGTGCTGGTTAGTTATATTTAACTTCTTTTGTTTTTACCTTGACTCATAAGTCTTTTTAGATCCTCTAACTTGAAACTGTGATCTTAGAGCTTCTTCTTACCAGTTTCACTTCCAATAGGATTACATAACCAAGATGAAATGAATAACTCTTGAATTTATAACTCAGAACATTTTTTTTTCTTGTTTGGCAGCCACATACTGTATAGATATAATTTGCGTTAACATGTCTAATATTTATTGGTTGTTACTGATGGTTGGAGATATTAATATACTGTACTTAATTAACACGAGGCTCTGGATTAAGTTATGAAGGAAGGTTAAAAAAACCCTCAATTTCCTATTTATAAAAACAACCTGAACCAGACGGTTACATATGTAAATGTTATGAATATTGCAAATAATACTCAGTAATCAATATTTTCACAAAATGCATCATTCTGTCATTACTTGGATTAACTGACAATAATTCTAATCTTAATATTATTTTAGCAGATTACCCAAACTCAAACATAGGATTTAAAATATACTACTGGTGTATTTTAAATCCCAATGCCATCTGGCAGGAGGACTTACTTCATTTAATCAGTTAATGTACTTGTTTAGCTATTATTTGTTGACGGAAGCTGTATTTTAGAAACACTTCTCATTTAAAAAACATGACATGAACGGGATTTAATCACAGACTTAATCAAGAGTCACTCAGTGGCATTGTGCGAAGCGATGCAGCCAATTTCCTGCGGACCTCACGTAGCCTGTGGGACATTATGAAATCTGCCTCACTAATTCTAGAAACTTTTCAAATATATTTCAAAAACATTGCACTAAAATGGACTGACACCTTTCCAGTGTTTTCTCCTGTACTGTCCTCGCTGACAGTTAAGTTTGTGTATCATTACTACATTTGAGTAAAGCCAATTTTTTTCTGGCATGCATATGGTAATGAACATTGTTTTATTTTGCAAGTTGGCACTGCAAAAAAAAAAAAAAAGCAAACATATAAAGACTCCAAAAGTAATCCATAGGTTTTGTGTTTTCTTGTATTAGACGGTGGCAAGTAGAAAAAATGTCAGTGGCTATCTCCAACAAAATAAGATATTGTTGATCACATAATCTTATAAAACAAGCTCAAAAGTAACTGTAGCTTTGAAAGATGCATATTCTACATATCACATTTTGCCTTTTTGAGCTTTTACAATGATGTTTTATTTTTCCTCTGTGTATGAACTCAACCGCTGTACGGTATGACTGTTATGACTGGGACTTGGGTTGGATGAATCACAATCAGCAGAAGCCTGTGGCGGGATGGTGGTGTGGAAAGGGGCAGGCGGTTCACAGCAGCGTGACAGAAAACATCTGAATCTTCTTGAACTGACTCTGAACTCTGAACCTTTTACAGTCGCGGCTTTTGCACGTAGTATCTTCAACTAAAGTGCAGAGAATAGGGCAAACTTTGCACAAATGAAAAAAAAAAAAAAAGAGCTCCAAATAAGGCTGAGGATCTAGTCAGATCTCACAGCAATAATATTGATTCAGAATGATGCATTCCTTGGTTATTCTAGGGAAATGCCCTTAGATATTAACTTACAAAAAATATTAAAACTTCCATAACTTCATGTGTGGTGGTGTGATTTTAAAACATGTCACGGTACAGTCGTTTGCCAATGACAAAATTTTACACATATCACCACTGTAGCTAAGTAGAGATTCACAGAGCTCCCTCGAGAAACTTTAGAGCCTTAATCTTGTTAAGTTCATGCAAGACATGAGGGCCTGACAGCTTTTTAAAATTCTGCTAAAACTGTTGCAGTGCTCGTAAAGTCTTAGATTTAGTGGGGAAAAAGAAATACTCTGGACACCATTAGTATTCACTGCAAGCAAAAAAAAAGGGATAGAAAGATATGAATGACAGGGAAAAAAAGCACGTAAGTGGTAACAAGTGCAAGTGAAGGAGGAAAAGAGTAAGAAAGAAACAAAGCAAAGTGATAGCAGAAGTGATGAGAGTATGATGAGAAAGGAGACGGAGGCTCCTTTGGGATGCAATTAAAGCTCTAAGCTGTGTTTTCCACTGACCACTAGAGCTTGAGAGATATAAGGCGAGCAACGCCTGAGTGGAGACGCAATGATATGGGAGGAACGTATAAGAAAGAAGACTCTCGGTTACATAGATGCTATGAAAATACAATAAGGAAAAATGCGAAAGGAGAATGAACAGAGAAACATATCAGACTGCAAGCTGTTATGGAAAAAGTGAAATGAAAATGTGGTTGCCAGTGCTGGTAAACAAAACAAAACAAAAACTCAGTTGTAAAATGAAAACAATACATTTCTACATTTTTAGTACTTACCTAATAGGGTTTACCTGCTACCATGCCATAATGGTGCATCACAGGATACAGCTGGACTGTGATTTTGTTATAACAACCAGCAGAACTTTCTTCAGGTTTCTCCACTTTCACCATCAGGTTCAGCATTGTGCTGCGGAAACGCCATCCGCACCATCAGCTTATCAGCAGCGTTGATCACTGTGAGCCGATTGCACTTCCCAGCAAGCAAAAAAATTATGAGTTTGATTCCAGTTTCCTCCTGTCGTGTACAAGGAGGCACTTAATCCCAAGTCTTCTGTCGATCTGCTTTTCATTGAACAGTTGTGAGGATGATTGGGTGAATGTGGCAACTCACCCAATCATCATAGTATATTTAGTCATAGAATATTTGGTCCGAAATCACTTTTTTCCCCCTTTTAAATACATATGTTTTTCAATCTATTTTCTTAATTTCTGAACTGCCAACTTGTTCCTGGTTTTGCTGTGGCGTTCCATAAATTTATGTGCATTATAAAATGTGTCTTCAGGTCTTGGCACAATGGAAAAAGCCTACATTGTCTGATCACGTCAAAAACAATGTCTCAGAAGAATTCATTTGATACTATTTGCACATTGTTCACTGGCATAAAGGTTTTGGGATCACGAACGTTGCACGATAGCAAAATATTTCCAGTGAACCCTCTACTCTGGGAGGATCTGGTCTCTCAGAAAGAAAAAATAAATAATAACACTGCCCATAAGGAATTTGCGCAGTGGGTGGTCTTGATCTTGATCTCTCAGCATTTTTAACTTTTCATCATTTAAGGTCTTTCCGTGTTTCTGTATGCTTTCAAGTATTTTAATTTTTTTTTTACCCCCCCCAGTTTTTATTTTCTCTCATTAAAAAATGATGACAAGCAGATGAAAGCCAAATTGCCTCTGGAGGGTCACACACCTTTAACAGATAAGATGGTTTTTACTTGAAACGAGAGTGACCCGTAGGCTGCAGATGGATTAACTGAAGTCTCAATTAGGAGATTACGTGCATGGGATAATACAACATCTTGTATGCAAAATAGGATAGATTTCAAAGTGACTTGTCTTTTTTTTTTTATCTCTCTTAGGATTTGCTGGCTCCTGCAGGACCACACAGCATTACGGTCCAGCTACTTGTAACAGTAATCCTACTACTTTAACACTCTTAATTCTTTTTTCCCCCTCTTCTTATTTAGCTATTAAAAAAAAATTGCACAAAAGTTTGATCATCAAAACTTATATAATTTATTTTTACACATATTATAATTCAGTTTATGCCTCACTGAGGTGATCTCTCCACTGAGATCTCAGAGACCATTGAGGACGTTTCACCTCCAGTTCAGCAAGACGAACTGAGGCATGACAGTGATTTGAAAAATCCACAGTAATTGACGCTGACAGTTGTGGGATGGCGGTGCATCGGGTGTTGTTTCCCTTTCAAAAGGATGTTTGGTGCTGCAAGCGCCTTGCTACATTGGATCGCTGCTAATGCCCGGCTCCCTCGGGTGTTGTGGTGAGTCAAGTTCCCTGTCGCAACGCATTCGCTGCAACACAGACATGCTCTGGGGAGTCTATGACTGATCCTACTCGCCTTGTAATGTTTTGTTATTGTATGCACATGTTTGTGCGGGACTGTGTGTCTTTTATAAAAAAAAAAAAAAAAAGTGTGTGTGCATGTGTACCGGCATCCCTGAAATCTAAAAAGTACACACAATAAAAGACTTTGAAGCTTCCTGTTGATGTCAAGCATTTTGACCCATGAGCAATTAGTGAACAGGCTTTCTAAATGCAACTTGTACGTCTTTGGACACTTACAGTACGATAGTCCCAATGGCGTGGGTTGCACAAGTGCTACAAGCTCAGCATGTTTTTTATGCACATGTGGTTGCTATAAGGGGTTTGATTCCCGGCCCTGGTCTTTCTGCATGGAGTTTGCATGTTCTCCCTGTGCATGCATGGGTTTACTCCGGGTACTCCGGTTTCCTCCCACAGTCCAAAAACATGATTGTCAGGTTAATTGGCCTCTCCAAATTGCCCCTAGGTGTGAGTGTGTGTATGAATGGTTGTGTGTCTCTGTGTTGCCCTGTGACAGACAGGCTACCTGTCCAGGATGTACCCCGCCTCTCGCCCTGGACGTTAGCTGGAGATTGGCACCAGCACCCCTCCTGACCCCACTAAGGGACAAGGGTGTAAAGAAAATGGATGGATGGTTGCTATAAACAGTAAAATATTAGCTAATGCAGTTAGCATGATGGTGTTTTATTTATTTCTGTGTCTTTTAAGATATCAACAGCTATCTTAAACTGGTAATGTGCCTTGTGTTTGCAAAAAACACTTCACCCTGTAAACTCTGGGTCAGTTCGCCCCTTGCTCATCTCCTAACTGTGTGTTGCTATTTTATTCCTTCCTACTGCCATTTCATACTTGTAAGCGAACCACTTTGGCACCTGTACCATGTCAAATCTATTCGTTTTTCGTTGTAGCTCAGCATTTTTATGAGCTATTAAGATAAAAGCAATACAAATGCTCGTCTCTCAAGTTTAATGTGATCAGATTGTTGTATTGTGTTACGATTCGATGTAATTTGGTTCAGATCTCCATTTGGGACAGTTAATTCTTGTAAATTATATGTGTGTAAAACGTCTCCGCGGTGGTATGAGTTGAACTGTTATGTCATAAATAAAAATAGCAAATATGAACAGGACATTACGTTCTCTTGCTAGTGTAAAAAAAAAAAATTCTTATGTAGGTCAAAGAATGCAATTTTTAGCCTGAGGCTAAAAATTGCATTCTTTGACCTACATAAGAATTTGTAGGTCCTGAGGATCAACAATCTTTTATTGCTGTTGTGCTGTTACACTAGATATCTCATCACTAAACAGTTTCTTACCACCATTGGGGTGGCATTGTCATTGGGAAAGTGTGATAATGTTCCAGCTGCATTCCTTCCAGAAGGTGTACCCGCAGTGGTTATTTTTGTCCACAGTACTGTCGTATTAGCATAAAAAGGAAGGCAAAAAAAAAAAAAAAACCTGAGATAAGAACAGTTTGCTACTGAGCATGTGATGTGGTTCCAATACCAACACTGCATTCTCTTTTTCTAAACCTAATTGATTGATTCATTCAATTATCCGCCTCTTAATTCCAATGACCTTCATATCGGAGAATAATAATGTACAATTGATCCTATTAGAACTGTACCTGCCTTCAGAAAACATTGATTTAAATCTACAGCTGAAATCTTGTATATTCTCCTTGTGAGTGTGTTGGTTGTCTCTGACACTCCATTTAAAAAATATTTAAATATTGGATTCCCTGGTTATTTAAAGTTACTTTTGGTGTGACCATGTGTCTTCCTCAGATTGGGCCCAAAATTGAAAAGCGACCTAGACCTGGATCAGGATATTGATTTGTAGGTCTCAGCCTCTAATTCAAGTATTGTAGTGTTTTTTGTCTGTACCTTTGTAGATTATGATATGCAATTTGAATATGGGCTGCTTTTTTAACTTTAATGTCTCAGGTAAAACCAGAAAAACATTTTAAAAAAAATTCTAGGATTACATTATTAAAATGCAAACTGTCAGGACACTGACAGTTTGCATTTTAATGGTTTTGACATGATGACATGTCAAAACCATTTGATAGGTGGGTAGCACAGAAACGAGTGCGACATTAACAGAAAAAGTACTCGGAGAAATAAAAAAAGTGGAAAAGAACCATCAAGTGACTCCCATGTCTCCCCATTAAACCCCCAGCTTGGATTTGTTATCCCATATCTGTCAAACTATAAACGTAGAATAGACCATCCTCATGATGAAACAAGGTGGGGGCAGTGTGATGGAGAGATGAATGGAGGTAAATACAGGTGGAAAGTGAAAAAATATGTAAGACCGGTATGGGCGTTCGGGTCAGCTCCAATGGGATGCTATGATTGAAACATTTCGTCTGCTTGAATGGCCCAGTCAAAGAATATCGAGCAAGATTTGGATCCATCCAGTCTTTGTAAACACAAAGGAAAACATAAGCAAAAACATACAGCAAACGGGACTTCTCTCAAGATTTTAATTTGTCAAATAAAAAAAAATAAATAAAACTTGACATAATTTGCCTTTAACATCACATTAGTCTGTATTAGTGTATCTCATAAAATCCTAATAAATAACAACTAAATTTGTAATAATGTGACAAGCAGTCAGTTTAATCAGTTAGACACTGTAAATAATAATAAAACTATTCAGTTGTAACAAACTCATCTTTAGTTGCCAGCTATGGATAGAAATACACCCCTTTGGTAGTGATTTTGGTCATTTCACAGTTGCTTGCTCAGTATACAGTGGACAAATTGGAGGAGCAGTAAATATTTCTAAATCTGTTATTACATGAAATTATTTAATTTCAGCTCTATAATTTATTTTGTAATCGGTAGCATGGATTATTATTCTGGCTAAATGCTGTGGAAGAGCAGCCTCAGACTGCTTTTGGAGAAGATACATGGAGAATATATGCAATTTCAACCACTTTGTCACAAATTTAAATTTGACCTTTCATAATCTGCATTTTTCATAAGTCCTCTCTTGTTTTCGAATGGAAACATGAAGAAAGTCAAAGGACTGGGGGAGCCTCACACATGCATCCATGTCCAGCAGTGTACGCATCCTTCCTTGTAATTACAATGTAAGAAGATTGAAACCTTTCCAAAGCCCCTTCAACTGCAAATGATCATAATGATGTTTTTTTTTTGTTTTTTTTCCTGTGTAGTGTGACTTCATTTCTGTCCTCAATTTTATTATCGCCTTGCTCACTCCCGTTGCTTCGCTTCCTCCCTGTCTCTTAGAGCAACAGCAGGGTAATTGCAGGCTGCACACACAGTCACACGCATGCAGGCAAAAATGAAGGTCTTGCATGAGGAAATAGAGCACATTCAATATTTAAAGGGGCACTCAGAGAGGTTATTCCTCCCTGAAATGGTAATGCCTCTACTCGGGTAGCGTGTGGAACATGCAGGCATACATATTTCTCTCCCTGCCTTGGGGAAGATTTTTTTGGGGGGAAAGGTGCTTGAAAAAAAATGTGGAACGTGCTGTCACCTAATCTTTTGCTTGACCATATGAAATTCAGATGTGCGTCTAAAATATGTCACTACAATGTGATGCCTATGGCAGGCTGACAGACAGCAGTTTGAGAAAAGACACACAAAATCAAGAAGACTCGGAGATTCTGAATCTCTGTACGGCAAAAACACTAAATTTGAAGGTCTTTAGAAAACTCGGGTCAATTGTCATTCTCCGACAGCAAAACTGCACAAATGGCTCTTTAGCAAACAGCTCCGTGCTCCTCTCAAAAGGACAAATATGTCCACAGCCATGAGGCCTGTCAGTATGTGTCCGTGGTGTGATGACCTCGAACTGCAGCATAGCAGGCCTGGCAGTATGGGCTCATGGTGCCCAGCCTTCTGGGAAGGTTAGATCTCCAGGCAGCAGGAGAGAGGTAAAGGTTAGTTCTGATGCTAAAAGGAGCGTAAGAGTTAGGACACAGAGATTTACACGGCTCATGGGGATGTAGTCAGTGAAGTAAAAGTGCAATCTGTTAAGGGCAGCTGATTAAAACATTTGGCATTTGCATTGGAGGAAACTCACACTCTTTGAAATTAACAGATTTTTAATGAGTTTATTAGTTATCATGGTAGTTCAATCTGTAGTTGGATGCAAACCTTCAGCCTAAAGTCCCCGAGTTTAATCGTTCATTCTTTGAAAATGATTCTTGTATTTTTGTTTTCCTTCAAAGAATAAACCTCAACATCTTCTGTAATGAAACAGATGATTTTTTAAAATGTAAAAACTAGTTTTGTCTCTCTTGTTGGGAAAAATTACTACAAAGCTTTTCAAATAACTGACAATAAAAGCTGTGGAGGAATTTTGATTCAATTTTATTTACTTCTTTTGATGAATTGTAGTAAATCGACTACATTGAATGGTTCTCCGAAATGAATTACTAGTTTAAGGTACTCCTCCTGCACCGCAATCAGATTTAAGTTTAGGCTGCTTCTTTCATATGCCACTCTAAATTTTGCATTTTATCTTTCTGGCATGCCTGAACTTAGAGTTAGAAATGGATATTCTCTTTATGAATTTCTTGCTAAAGATCAGAATTTCTGGTACAAAGTTGTCAAGATCCTAAAGCAGCAGAGTTATGTTGCTCGAGATGTAAAGGAACGCAGATCTCCCATAACGTTCCAATTTTATGCCACATGTCCAGAAAATAATTTTTCAGAAATCTTGAGATTTATCAAGATTTCTTTTATTTATTATTATTTTTTGGCAGATGTTTGTTTTGTAAAAATGATCATATCTAAGACAAGTGAGACCTTCAGCGTTATATATGCTGTTCTCTGTTCCTTTGTGACCTCCTGTCGGTGCACTCACGGAGTAATTTTGGTTGGGCGGTCACCTTTGAAAAGATTCACCACCGTTTTGTTTTTGGCTCCAGCTGTGGTTCTCTAGAGTGTCAAAGTCATAAACACAGATAAGTACAACTTTGGTCCACATCTGCTCTGAGATTTGTCCGGATTGTGACATAATGTGTTGCTTTTCGAGAGCTACATCATGTCTCAACCACATTTTGTGTAAGTGATTTATTATTTCTAAAATCTGGCAGTAATGACTAATTCATAACTTAGCAATAGAAGCTGCCACATTTTCACACAGGCTCAAGTCTTTAGGAAAGCTTTTTTCTTTTTATATTCTAATCATAATTTGAAAACTCCTTTTTATATTCACCCAGGTTCTCTTGCCTCAGAATGTGTCTGATGACACACTCATCGCGCTGTGAAATCTCTGTGATTTCACCTCACTTAAAAACTCATCTTAGCAAAGCATTTGTTGTCTGGATGTCAGCATTGCACACAACGCCACCCAATGCTAGAAAAACCAAAACAAACAAATAGGCCGAATGATCAAATTATTTACTCGTTTAGAACTCTCATTTTGGGTAAACAGAACGTTGAGAAAATGCTCAACATGCAGTTTCTTACAAAGAAACAAGAAAACATTTCATTTGCACTCCTGATTCCAATTCATATATTTATATTAACAACATACAAATGGATTCTAATTAATACTGTTGTGTAAAACTGCTGTTAGTTTAAATGGATATGTGGTGTCTGTTATAGAAAACCTTCTTTTTGGTTCTAGATTTTAGATGCATAATGCCTTTACTTGTAGCTCATATGGAAAACAAGTATAAAGAACGACTGCACCAAATGAATTCAGGTGATCCAGTGTCTGTGATCACTTATCTGGTCTTTTTTTTTTTTTTCTAATACTTTAAATAAAACTCTAGAATTAGAATAAGAAAATTAAAACATTAAAGAGGCCACACAGATGGTTTATCAACATCTTCCCAAAATCCCAGCACCTTCCATACTTAGGAGCCCTGATAAAGATGTGTAAAAAGTGAGGATGTAGATTTATTTGTTTATTTTATTATTATTATTTTTATTTTTTTTGCAATTAATAATTTCATATTGGAAAAAAAATGACAAATGTGGCCTTTTACTTAAATACATTAATTCCGTAGAATATATGTATCCAATTGAAACATTTATTTTTAAAGAAAATCCCCAGTTGGCAGCAGGAGTGGATCTCGACTGAGTTTTGTCAAATTATTTCTAGGAGTAGCTTTATTGCACAGTATATTTTTGTACCATTTTATTTATATAACTTTTTTTTTTTACTTGTAATGAAGCAAAAAATATATATTAAAATAGCGCTACACCTATTTGAATACAATTTTGGCACTCCAATAATTCTTGTGCAATAAATGCAACTGAAGTATTTTTTTTATTATTGTTTTGAAAACGAAAAGGCTGGAGAGAAGGAACAAAATCAGATGCGAATGGTGTCTCACATCATGTGCAATAAGAATAATTTTCTTCTGTTTGTAGCTTTCTGTGACACAGCGCTGGCAGTAACAGTCAAAAATGTCGTTTTCACATTAAGTGATGTCATTCCTCGGATCAACATTATTTACAATAACTCTTTGAAGAATCTGAACTGATTGATATTTAATTTCCGTCTGGGATTAATAATGTATTTTTGAATTTGATTTTGCCACGAAACAGCGCGTTAACATCATATCCACGGGGATGTCCATACATTTTAACAAAATCTCAAGCTTAGGTTATCTCATGCAAACCACATAAAAACAAACTGACTTTAGTTATTTATTTATTACATGGAGTCCACAGATAATGCTTATCTCGTGCTTATCTGTGCAAATAGGGCTTTAGATAGATTGTTAAAAAGGTTAAAACTACTGGAACTGTGAAAAGAGCACACAGGCTGGACGAGGACCCAGTTTGATATTTGGAGTAATGTACCATGAGCTGAAGGGAAAGTGAAGTAACAAAGTCTCCAAAGCCCATTGTCAGAGCAAGAAACGTGACATTTGGGGTCACAAAGTCTTCATAACCACACTTAAACACTAAACAGAACCTTTTCTGTCATACAGTGACAAACATGAATAGGTGAACGTTGTTTAATACACCGCTGGAGTAATAGGTAAATTCTTTCTAAGGATTTTTACACATGTATTATAGATGTGGGGGCTGCTAAAAAAGTATGCCTGAATTTTGTTACTTGCCTCTGCAGACAGAAGGCAGGAAGCCGTCATCTTCTCTGCTGAATGTTGTTTTTTAAATTAATTTCAGTGAACAACAGAGTTCAAAGAAACTGGTTTTTTTTAAAGCACTTACATGATTTGTGATTACTCTGAGTAGTCATAGACATGCCCACTCAACTCCTTGTAGGTGTCCAGTGCAGTTGGACAGCAGTAATAGCACTTTAAAGCCCCCCTCTCAGTTTGCGAGAAGTCCAGTTTTTCTTTAGTTTTAACAGAACTTTGAAACCTGATTTTGTCCTGCGCATCTGCTAAAATTCAAACTGGCAAAACCCGAAAAATAACATTTTTCATATAAAATGTAAAGAAAATAAGCTTTCCTGATAGAGCCTTAATATCTGATGTGCAAACTAAATGGTTATGTAACAAAGGAGGTATTCATTTATTATTACATGATACTAGTACTTATATCTTAGAATGTGTGAATAAAATGTGTAGGTATGTACTCCATGGTTAAACGGCAACATCCTTGAGTGTATCCATGATTTCATGCCTTGATATTCCATATGTTATACTATGAGTTTGTAATTCCTCTGTGGCAAACAGACTAACGTCCAAACAATTAATTCCTGCTCATCCTTGATTAATTTCAATATATTTATGAAATTATTATGGTGTGGGATTCTGGCCTACCGTACGAGAAGAAAAAAAAAAGAGACGTCTTCACAATGATGGTGCATCAAAAAGACTGAAATATTGTTATAAAATATAGCACTATTACTTACTATTGAAGTTTCTTTCTGGATAAAGAAATTATTTCTTTTCTTTAACATAATCATTGCAGAAGGTGCTAATTTGAATATAAATGTTTCTTTTCACCAGACTACATATTTAAATTACAATATGTGTTCAAAGAGCCCATTTGTCAGATTAAAAGTTTCCTTTTGAAAATAACAACCTTAAGGCATTTATTAAATATACTTCCACCTCCCAAATGCATTTGTGTATTAAGGAGGGGAAAATTATATATATATATATATATATATATATATATATATATATATATATATATATATGTATATAGTCAATCTCTAATGCATCTCTAAGAAATCTCCTGTAGCAGCCATTTGGAGTATTTTAAAACACTTGCTCAGACAAAGCACCGGCTTTTTACACAAAGCTCCCCCTGGAAGTTTGCAGTCCCTCTTTGCCTTTCTGAGTATTTTATTAGATATGTAATCATTCAAAAACAAATAATGCAAACAAAATACTATTTCAAATGTTTCAATTCTAACACTAAAGTAAATGAAGTGTTCATTCATTCAGCAGTGAAGAGTTTATGCATGAAGTCTCTCACTGACACAGCTGTGTCCTTGCCTGTTTCTGACGTCTCCTGTCTATGCGCAGCGCTATGTGGTGGCTGAACAGGCACAAGTGCTGAAGTGAATGGTTGATTTGTATGCCTGTTGGTGAATAGTTGGGGCGTAGTGTTCATAAGCCCTGGCTTCTGTCAGTGATTAGCTGAGGTCTAACGTTGTCATGCTTGAGTTAACAGCTCAGAGTTCCTGGCACATGTTTCTAATCGCTGTGTGTGCTGACGTTTCGTGGCGAAACGATGAATGAGGATGAATGTGTTGGCAATGAATGACAATAAAGTAGCTTGGCCTCAGTAGCTGATGGATTACTGGAAAACAAGTATGAGAAAACACCTGTCTTATGCTAAATATCTGTGCTCCTTTCCCTTCCATTCATGCCACACACAGGCACACGTGCGCACACACACACACGCTCTGGGAATTGTGTGACCAAATGTTATTTGCTGTGACAAGAGCAGCTGCTACTGAATAAACATGTAAAAAGAACCAAGAGCTCAAAGGGGTTTCTTTGTTTTAGACTCAGCTTTATGCAGATTGCCGTGTCATTCTAAGCATCGCCAGGTATTTTGGGTACCACTAAAGCACATGGATCACAAGTTTTAATACGGATGGGAGATTCTGAATCATTTTTTCTTTTTACTTTATTAAATCCCACAAAGTCAAAGTTTTACAATTCTTTCAAGAATTAGCCTAAAGCTCAGCCAGCAAGATTGAAACTGAACTATATCTCACGGCAAAGTTCATCACCTCACAAGAACACAAGTGAAAGAAATATTTCAATTTTCATACATTTTGTCTTTTGAGGAAGTTCAGGTAGCCAGATTTTTTTGAAGTAATGTTTTGTTAAGAGGTTTTGACTCTCATAGCGCCCCCAGTGTGACTGAGTTAGTCAAAGCACATCCAAAAGCAAACACAGAAGTTTAAGATGCCAAAGTGTTTTTTTCCTTTAAAACTACTACCATTCTTTAGATGGTCAGTCAGAATATTTCATGGGGGAATAAGGCAGTATTATATGCAGTAGTTCAGAATGCGATTTGAACTGCTGTGACCTTTTAATGATCCATCTTGACCTCTCCCATCTATATGAGCTTGTCCTTGCAAGGTCATGGTGTTGCGGGGAGGGTTGGAGGGTTCTATCTCCCGTGGTCATAGGGCAAGAAGCAGAATGCATCCTGGACAGATCACTATCCCATGACAAAGTAATTTGTCTTAGATCTGCTCAAACGTTTGGAAAATGGTCATTTATATGCAAAAATATGACAGTTTTGGAATTTCAGTGGTTTTAACAGAGCCTGTTCTGGAAAGTAAAAGTAAGTAAAATTGATTTACTTTGCACCTATCACAGACATTAAAACCACAAAGTGCTTCACAAAGACGCAAACATAAAAACAAGAACATAAAAACTGAGATAAAGCGTAGCAGTCTAGTAATAAGCCTGCTTAGCTATGTCTTTAGCTCCACTTTAAAAGAGTCGGAGTTGAATTTCATTTTTTTGACATCCGTATTCTCAAAGGCTCCAGATATGCTCTGCAGATCAGCTGTGTGTCATTCCGGGATTTGTGTTCAACCTTTGCTGGGGAAAGTATAACCTCCTGTGCGGTACCGGTACCGGTACCAAAGACCAAGCTCCTAAGGACCTGATGAATGTGATGAAGATCCTGGAGAAGCTGCCAGGACTAGACTACTGCTCCCAAGAAACTCAATAACTGTTTCTATACCTGCTAGTATTTGCACATCTCTGCTGTTGCACAGACTTTGTCACTAATTGTAAATAGTTTATGTTTTTTTATGCTCAAAAATATACACATGTATATTTTTAAAGTGACCACATGTTTTTATTTTTTTTTTATTTTTTTTTTTATCATGTCTTCTTGCTTGTGAAAGAGTTTTTGTAGAGAATTACGCTCTGGTCTAATTAAGATGACCTCCAATAAAAACAAAACAACAAAAAACCTCAATAAATAGTTGTGTTGTAGTCAGAATAATAATAGTACAATACAGGACCATATTTGTGCATTTAAGCAACCAGTTTTCATCTCTTCACATATGTACTCTTTTACCAACATAACGAAAATAAAAGTATTCCAAAACCATTTTATAAGTACACTGCAGTTGCAGTTTTGCCAGGACGAACATTACTAGGCGAAACAAACCTCAGCAGAAAAGCACCATTGATTGTTAGTTTATTTGCCCATTCTGGGGAATTCAGTTGTTTCAGACTGTGTTGCCTTCAGCTATAGAGAAATATACTAATCATCTTGACTTCACTGTAAAGCGCTCAGACAGCTCCTTCTTCACAGGACTGGTGGGACTAAAGGACAGACTCAGGATTAATAAATTCTTGCGAGCGCTGAGACGAGAACCACAGTTCGCAATGTGAGCAGTTGGCTCCACTGGAAATCCTGACACGGAAACACGTGAAAGCAAACTGTCACACTGCAGGCTACATTCATTTTGCTCCTCGCCGTGTTGCGTGCCATTGATTCCGTGCCACTTCTGATACTCCCTTACACAAACACAGTATTTACCACACATACAAACAGCCGGCGCTGCGCTGAGCGCCGACGCCTTCGCGATCAAGAGGAATATTAACAAATTCTTCTAAAAATACATCCAGTATTCACCGTATGCCATTTATATTTAAGTACAATGAATAAAACATCTGGCAGAATCTCGAATGCATCACTCTGCATTAAAAATGCAGAGGATTCTTCCAACAGGTTTTTAATGAGCCTGATTGGTTCGAGGAGCTGTGTGAGTGAACGCGCATCAGAGTCATGTTATTAGGGCAGCCCTAGCTCGATTTCACGATGCATTTGTATTCAAATGCCGTCTTCCCGGCACAATTAGCATTTCTCTTGCTCTAGCAGCAGCAGCAGCAGGAACCCAGCACATATCGGTGATTACAGTAAAAACACACAACAACAACCTCTTTGGGAGCAATTTTTTTACTGTTATATCACAAAATTCTAACAGAAATACACTGTAGGTAGAGAAATTATTATGCAGAACCACTGCGTTGGGAATGAAACATGACGCAGGATTGCACACATCACTTGGTATTAGTTCAAATCACTGGTGAGCCATATGGCTGAACTAGTAGCCGCACACCATCACATCTGCTAAACTGCTCGGATGCCAGGAGAAACATGGAGGGAGGCTCTAACTAACACTTGAACGAGCTGGACCGGTTTCACTCCGTCGCTCCACCTTTTTATTTTATTTTTTTTTTAGTAAATATGTGCTCGATTGTGGTTCATCAGCTCTGCTGTTGTTCTCTCTTTCGACTGCTGATCTCCGAGATCAGCGACGACTATGACAATTCAGGTTAGTAGACAGAGATCAAAAACTACACACAAACAAAAAAAACCTAGAGCGAATCTGCCCATCGTCAACACTTTACAGCAGGACGGAAAACCAGAAGTGCCGTTAAAATATTTATGACCACATGTTTGGCTTAAGATCTGCAGGTCAAGCAACTAAATAAAAAAAAAAAAAAAGTGTGACAGACAGAACATTATGGAAATAGAAATGGCCCCAGATGGCTTACGTCTGTTAGCAGCACACAGAGGGAGGCGAAGAACGCGCAAGGAGCCATGAACCTAAAAGAGATGGGAAAGGATTAAGGGATAGAAAGATTTAAAAAATGTGAGAGAGGGTGAAAAAGGAGGATGAAGAGACGTTCAAATGAGCATTAATAGTTTCGTAATCGCAAGGTGATTCCTGATGTGCTTTTCATGCAGGGGCTTAGGTGACACAGTATATTCCGTGTTATTACATGGTTGGGAAAGGAAAGATTTGTATTTATTTTTTCACCTGCATGCAGTGGCTGACAGATTGGCAATTGTCTCAGAGAGATGCTCTTTCTAAATGTATTCCAAGATTTATGTTTCTATAGATCCACAAAGTGCTGCAAAGTGGAGCCGTTGTTGCTTCTTTTGCTTCAAAGCAAAAAAGGTTCTGGGTGTGAATCCCTGCCCGGAGTTTTTCTGCACAGCCTTTTCTTGTTCCCCCATGTGCATGAGTGGGTTCTTTCTGGGTACTCCGAAATGTCTTTAGCTTTGAGTGTGTCTGCATGGTTGTTTCCCAGTGATAGACAAGCTATCAGTCCAGGGTATTCCTAATGAAAACTGGAGATAGACACCGACACCGACACCCACCCGGTCGCACAAGGATAAGCAAAATGGACAATGGATGAATGTGTCTGTCCATTGAGCTCTGTGGCTCCACAAACAGCAATAATTTATGCCCCGTGTTCAAATCCCAGCTACAGTGAAGTACTTTTCATGTTTTTGGGGGTTTTATGTTGGTGCCTTTTCTTGATATGTTTGCAGTAGCCAAGCTTTTTCAGTCTTTGGATGACTGAGCGGTGTTTTAAGAGTTGTCAAATCTTGTAAAGCCCTAAGACTGTTTTGAACTTCTCCTCAACTTTAACCTTGACCCGTCTGGTTTGTTGTTACAGCCTACTCACACACACATTCACACACTGATTGTGGCAAGCTACTGCATAGTAGCCACAGCTGCCCTGAACCACCAAATGCGGGACAAACTTTTACCATCATCACCACCATCTTTGTGATGCTGTTTTGTTTCCTAAATATTTTCGAATAAACGACAGAGGCCTTCACAAAACAGTTATAACCACAGAATTGGTGCAAATTTGACTAAATCTGTTAGAAGTTTATTATAAAAGTTTTCAAAAACCATGCACCATGTAGTACCAAATTGGTACTACTTTGTGGTCTGTCATATAAAATGCAAATGAAATACAATGAATACATAAAATACAAATGTGCAAAAATTCCAGGGAAATAAACAGCTCCATTATTTCCAGTGTTGGAATTGCAATTAAGACTTTATCAAGTCTGTTTTCACTCTCACCCAATAACTGGTGGAGATCGGTACCAGCCCATCCACTACCCTGTATGGACGGGCGATGAGTGGATGGATCTGAAATAACGAGCAAACTTGGTTTTTCATTAAAATAACATCAGCAAGAGTAAAATAATATGCTTTTTACCTGGTCAGTCAATTCTAAGTTCCTTAATTTCCATTGGTGTCTTCAGTCCCATTTCCACAATATTTCATGATTAGTGGTGTACGGGGGTATGACGGATGACCAGAATTAAACTTTTGCTGCGTCCAAACACATCAGATGGTCAGTTTTGTTTCAAAAAACCCCATTCTCTGACAACTCTCTGTGTTGGACAGAAGGTGTGTGTTTCACTCATTAATCATGACTCTCTGAAACTGACAATCGGATTTTCACACCCACTTCACACCGTTAAGTGAGGAAGGAGCTGCGTTCTCCACTTCATTTATGTTTGTGGCACTTTTTACCGTGTGAAACCCAAACCAACACTGTCAATATCTCTCAGGACAGATTTGTTTGGGGCAAAAAGAAAAAAAAAAGTCCTCTGGTTATTTCTGTGTTTGAATTATATTGTTACTAGACGTGATCGGACTACAAACGTCAGTCTTGATGTTCAGTCTCTTATGCTCCCCTTCGTCTAAATTAGCGGTTCTCAACGTGGGCGGTACCGCCCTCCGGGGGGCGTTCAGAGGACGGCAGGAGGCGCTGGCGGACATTTTTACAAAAGGAGGGAGCTGGGATTCCTTTGGGGGGCGTTTGGTTGAAGGTAAACTTTACACCTTAAATGCACAACAATGCCAGTTTAGACTCTGAGCAACTTGGTAAAACTGTATTGTGTAACATTAAATCATGGTTGGCTGCAACTGTATCGATGGCAGCTCTTCTATTGAGTGTTTGTTAGCTTCTTTTTGGCTAATAGTAGCAGCTTCTCCTGCTAATGGTAGCTTCACCGCATCAGTTCAGCGTTACACCGGCTGATAATGTTGCTGTGATTCACTTTGTCTGGTATTTTTGTGCGGATGTTTTGGCAGTTCTGTGATCATGTCAAAGCAGCAACTAATATATATATATATATATATATATATATATATATATATATATATATATATATATATATATATATATATATATATATATATATATATATATATAAAAAATATATATAATTATATATATATATTTTATATAAATCTATTACTGTA
>NW_015113522.1:0-24684 GCF_001443285.1 Poecilia latipinna | reverse complement strand
GACTGACATAACACATGTCATGAACATCAATAAGCCTTCATGAATATTTATGACTGTTGTCATAACGCGTCATTCGGTAAATTATGACACTTTTAATACAAAGTTGACATTATTCAAAATGTCTTTTTTATGACAACTTGACATTAGCCAATAAATCATTACTGATATAAATTTGTTATAAAAGTATTACTGATTGCACTTTAAAAATTAGGTAACTTTATGTTATTAAAGGTGAAGCTTAATCAGTAATGATTTCTTAGTTAATGTCAAGTTGTCATAACAAAGACATTTTGAATAAAGTCAACTTTGTATTAAAAGTGTCATAATTTACCGAATGACGCTTTATGACAACAGTCATAAATATTCATGAAGGCTTATTGATGTTCATGACATGTGTTATGTCATGTTTATGAAAGTGTCATGACAGCCTTATTCACCCCCTTCAAATAAAGTGTTACCAAAATAAATAATAAATGTTTATTCAAAATGCATTTCGTAAATGTAAGAACTGGAATGGACCAAAATAGATGATAATAAGATTTTAATTTAAACAATTAGGTAACTTCCTGATCTTCTTGTCACCTTTTGGTTCTGGTTCACAGCAGAGAAACTTTCCTCTCACCACAAGAGTCTGTTAAGCGTGTAGCTGTGATTATTCTCAGGCCTCTCGATTTGCTTAACAAAATTCATTGCCTTGACTCTCAAACCCCCAAACATGATTGTGACTTTTATGACCATCCCTAACTACAAACTACAATGAAAAACTATAAAATTATATGTGCTTTTTACCCTTTCTTTAAAATCCCATAATGAACAGGAATAAACTTGGAGCAATTTTCCTTTGTGCAAGCTGAAAAAAAATAAATAAATAAAAATCAGAAGGGGTATACAGGTGAAGGGCCTTCAAGTGGCGTTTAGTCTGCAGCCTTGTATTAGTGACCACTGTTTCTATATAAAGTTTCAACCCACTATTTCTCACCGTGTACCTGTCTGGCCTCAGCAAAAATACCAGCTGAAGATCAGTCAAGCTTTTAGGGGAGCTACAGATCGTTTATTCACCGCCACTTACCTGCCTTCCTTCATCCGGTTCTGATCCCAGCAGGGGGACGGTAAGTAATCCAAGGATCAACAAAATTTTCTTCGTCGGCAACCCAGCAACGAAGAACACTTCATGATACAATTCAGCTCCACTCAGTAATTTATAGCTTCACTACTCCACTCTGCTTCGAGTGTCATTGGTAGTGCTGAAAATGATCTCTGGCCTCAATAGGGTATTAGAACCATGTCAAACCTTTAACAGTAAGTTATATCTTAACCCCTATATAAGCTTTCTTTAGTGGTAACTTTAAATCTTTAAACATCACATCTTTAGTCTGTAAGTTTGTTTATAACTTCAAATTTGATTTTAGTCTTCAGATACTCCTGTTGTTGTTTTTTTACATTCTCTGAATTCTGTTTCTGTTTTGTTTGGGAGTGTGTGTGTGTGTGTGTGGGAGCTTTTCTCACACTTTTTTTTTTTTTTACCTTTGTGTGTGAAAGCTAAAGCCAATGAAAAACTCACATAGTCTTACCATAAAGAAAAAAATGATAGAATATGATTTAACGTTGGTAAAAGTGGGATGGAAGGTTAATCCACTCCGTTATTCCAGAGACCATAAAGAGCTCTGCATGTGTAGTTCTGACTTTTGTATCTTTAGCAATATGGCTTTTGTTTTTTTGTTTGTTTTTTTGTAGATGCCAAGGCTAAAACAATCTCAGTAAAAAGGGATGTAGTGACAATGAGAAACAACAAGTAGATGAGATAATGCTGTCACAAAGAAACTGGGGAAGAGAGTGAATGGGAAAATAAAGGGGAATAAAAAAACTGTGGGGAAAAAAAAAACAAAAAACTAAGCTGTCAGCCCGTTGGGGGAAACCATTTTCCTCATTAATAGATCAACAGTGAAGAGAAGACAAAGAGGGGACATGCAAAGGGGGCAGGATATGAGGTAAAGGAATGATAAATGACATCATTCGGTTAAAATTAGACCCACAAAGACAGTTCAGACAGATTTCTTTTTCTTTCTTTTTTATCTTTTAGCTGAAACATTTCTGATTACGCAATGACTGATTTAAACCTTTGGCATTATTATTACTTGTTATGATGCACTTATCAGTTGAGAGAGTAACCAAGCAAAACAATATGACTCCTGCCAGATTCTGTGACCTATTGTCACCCAGCTATGATGTCACCGAAAAGCTGTAGGCTGTAGACGGTTATAAAAAGCATCTCAGCTCTCCGACGGCTCGTCGTCCCAGAATAAAACCGTCACATTAACATCAATAGAAAACCATATCAGTAAGGGCCGGGTTTTTTTAAGCTACTGTATATTAAAGTGTGATGCATTCACCTATTCGCATGCCAGAAATGCTGCATTAACCAGTTTATTGGATAGACCTTGAGTGGTCTTTATGCACACACCTCATGTAGAATTTAGTGCCAGAGATACTAAAACTCATGAAATGACAGTGAAACATTATGATGATCAAAAAATAGAGAAAAAGAGGAGAGAGCAAGTTAACCGCAGCTCAATACTCTCATCACAGTTTTCAACAGTAACATTAAAATTGCATGTTTCTCTGACATGGTGCAGTCTTGTCAGAGTGTAATTGGGCAGAACTACCACTTTCGTTTATTGGAAGTATACTTCCAAGTCTAAGTTAAATCAAATTAGATCACAAACTGGATCACAAAGCAGCTTAGGATCTCTGTCGTTAATCATATGGATTTACACTGCGTTGTTCAATTTAATTCTAATTTACAGGTTCATGAGACGGAAGCGCCCTGCAACTCGGAGAATAAAATTCTGGAAAAAAAAAAAAAAAAAAAAAGTAAAACTGCCGCAACACTACGCTCCCATAAATCAAGGCTTACAAACTAATTTTTTCAGTGTTGCCTTTCAATAAGAACAACCGGAACATCTCTAATTGCGCTCTGCATTTATTTTACCGCTGCACTAAAATCCTTGCTTCTGCTTGTTGTTTCATGTTTTGATTTGGCCCGTTGCTGGAACGTGTTCAACAAATACAATCGGCTTGACTTAGCTTATAGTTCCATCCCATGCTTCACTATGCCAAAATATACATCATCTGTCATTCTGTGACAGATTACAGGGAGGTCGTCACCAGAGGTTTTTTTATGCTCACTGGAGGATGTGTCTCAGTCGGGATGGCAAATTGTCTTAAACATCTTTTGACTGGCAGACCTTTTAAAGCAGAGGAGCAAACTTTTTTTTTTTTTTTTTTAATGCTTTGTTGTATTAATGCCTCTGGTGGACATCTGCCAACAAATGTCATTTATCCAGATGTCCAATTTCCTTTAGCATCATTTTAGCTGCTTGTTCTCCTCCACTTTTTTTTTTTTTTTTTTTTTTCAAACTGGCACCAATACTACTGAAGGCACGACTCCAAAGTAGATGGGCTGGATTTATTGGTGCTTTTGTGAACTTGTGATCCTACATGAATCTCTGCAATCAATCAGTGCAGAGAAAAGGGATTTCCCCCGGAAAAGAATTGCAGCTCTGTTGCATACAGGAAAATGGAAGGAATGCGCATCCCGGTGTTTTATTTGTCAATTCGTATGTTTTAAACTACGCTTGTATTGTCCAAAGAGTATAGGAGAAGCAGCGTATTGCTTTAAATTTATCGGAGTCGATGAGAGCAGCAGAGCAGCGTCTCTTAAATAGCCAAACAGCAGGAGGACTTGTTGAAGAAATCTGTGTGAGTCCTCAATCAGCAGTGGCTCCATTTACACCTGGCACTAATATGCATTCTGTGTGATCTGGTCGTATCTAGACGGAGGTGAATAGAGTGTGAATGGTCCGAAGATGAACTGAGTGAGATTTTCATCAGAGCACCTTCACAGGTCTCTGCATTAGTCTGGCAGTCTGACTACAATCTGTCTTTGGTTGGACACTTTGAAATATTACACCATGTACTATCACTTGTTGCAAAAAAAAAAAAAAAAAAAAAAAAAAAAAAAAAAAAAAGCTGTAGTGGTGGGGCGCAGTTTACCTTTAAGTTAAAACAACTATACAGTACAGCTGCCTGGAAAGATATAAGCTTTTCTAATTTTAAAAATTACTTTGCCTGTATTTTATTATATGAGAATTTTTACGATATGCAATAATTTAAATAGTGGCGCTGGGATGCAAATAATTTAAAAAAATGTTTCATTTTCTATTCCAGTTTTCCGCAGGTGAAAGGTGGGGTACAACCTGAATAAGTTGCCAGTTTAAAAGCCTAACCCAGAAACACACTGAGCATAAAAACCCCTCCACACACACATACACCTTACAGAAGCCAGAGAAAACCCGTGCTCACATGGGGAGAATGTGACTCAATGCAGAAATGTCCCATCTGGTACTGAGGGCCTTCTAGCAGCTCCGATCATTACTTATGTACGTTTTTAATAAGATTCTGCCTGTTGTACAACATGCAGTGTTCTCATGCGTTTGTATGCATTGTGACTAAAGCTGCACACACCATGAGTTGCCTTATTAGCAAACAGACGAGTGCCATCAGTAGTCCCTCCTTTCACATCAACCTGTCAAGCTGAGTTGTTGCACAAAACATGCATGTCCAGTGCTTATTACACCTTGACAGCTGACACTCGGCGGATTTCTGACTGAGGTGGTTCATCCTGTTATTTACATGAATCATCAGGCTTTGCTTTTTTTTTTTTTTCTGCTCTTCCAAGTGCCCATCTGTGCTCGTGTGCATCGTCGAAGCACTGAAGGGGATTTAATGGGAGAGTACAAGTGGTTCAGGTGGATTGAAGAGGAGCTGAACTGTGTGAACTGTTCCGTAGATAAGGGAAGTTTGCCACAAAGAGGCACGTACCAAACGCCGACGTGCCTGCGTCATATAAGTGAAGAATAGACCATAAACATGTCATATTTTTTTATTGTTTTTATAACAAATTTATTGTAAATATAGAAATAGATCTTTTGTACAGAAAATGCAAAGAGAAAATGTCAGTAGAAGCAACAGATAAAGGAAAGCAGGAGAGCCAAGATTTGTGTCCACCAATCCAAACCTTTTTTTTTTTTCCTTTGTCTTTCCCTTCCTGGTCTCGAAACATTAACTGGGATGAAACCAGCAGGGGTAAGTCCCGCAAGACTCGACGAGGACACAATTTCTGGACTTTTGATTTAGTATAATGTCGGGCCTATCCGTAGACGGTAAAGTTACAAATTTCACAAACATCTCCAGAAAAGGAAGTTAAAATGTTCAAAAATCTGAAACGTGGGCCTCTGTTCTGTAGTCAGGCAATCATTTTGTAAGTTTTACTTTGTACAGTTACAAGTACATTGAACATGGCTGTGATCACTGATACTGTTTATGTCAATCAGACTTTTTTTTTTTAAATAGCATAACCAGTAGGAAAGTTTTCAAATAAAGCAAAACAGAATTATTTCATAAAACAACAAAATGAAGTACGCATTAACCACTGTGCTTGCTCTGAATCAGCGCGGCACTTTTCTTGCTTCTCGTCTCGTATCTTTCATGTCACAGTGTTCATTAACGAAGTGGAAAATTATAACCTCTTGGATATAAAAGCAGGAGCTCAGCAGAAATAAAATGAATGATTACTGACTGAGCAGGTTTTGATATCCCCAATCCTAATTCATAATTTGCCACAGCATCTGCTCCTGATCTTTAACGAGCAAAGCTTTTGCACGAAGCATTCTCCGAGGCGCGCATAAATATCAGATGCTTTCCGTTGATGCAGCTCCAAGATATCGCGGGCTTACGAACAAATCAGTCAGACATCTAATTTCCTTGGTAAGTCAAGAAAAAAGAAAAAAAGGAAAAAGGAAAGCGCACTCCCAGTCCCCCGCCCAACACATCCTCCCTGCAAAGAGTGGCAGACTTTCTTTTTTTTTTTTTTTTCCAAAGCTGCAGAGTGTTAAATGTCTGGCACTGGCGAGGCCAATCATTCTGCTCTGAGGGCACCACAGAACTCGACTGTGTGTTTGGAATAGCAATGAATGCCTGGGCCACTGCTTTCCGAGAGGGCAGAAAACATTAACATTGATCTAAATGATGGGCCCCTGACACTTAAATGTATCTTCCCTTGCCGCAGTCGAACCTTTTAGCAAGTTTTACTGCCCTGGGACTGAGGTTAGAGAAACAGGAACCACAGATTACTGATTAGCCTCTGGCTCCAATAAAGAGAAATTGACTTGTCTAATTCATGATTTTTTTTTTTTTTTTTTTTTTTTACGTAATTAAATATAACTGAAGCTGATTATGTTGACTAGCTCAGTGTGCAGTGCTGCGAAAGGTTCTGTACCATTTACTTTTTTTTCTGTTTTTGTCTAACCATTTGTTTTGTAGCAGACCAAATTAACCTCTGTACAAAACCAATATTTGCAAAGACAGCTATATTAATTAAAAAGAAGAAAAAAACAAAAAACTATCCAAGCCAACCTCGCCGTCTGTAAGAGAATAACTTTCCTCTAACCCTATAATGTCACCCGCTAGCGATAACAACAACCAACAAATGTCTGTGATAAATAATGAGTCATTTTTTTTTTTTTTTTTCTGTTGCTGTGGAAAAATTTTGGCCCGTTCTCTTCCACCAAATTGCCACGTTGGAATTGCTTTCAAACGCGAGCAACCTATTTTAATGCCAGGGCAAAACATTTTAAGCTGGATTTCATTGCAGAGTTTGACTGCAGGATCCAGTTGGGCTTTGACTTGAGGTCATGAGCTGAAGGCAGCAGATTCTCCTTGTATGGAGGAGAATTTGTGATTCTCTTTACCACAGCAAGTCGTTCAGGGCCTAAAGTAACAAATGCCTTAATAATTAGTTTTTGGAGTTTTTTTTGCCTTTGAGCTACCTTTGGTCAGCAGTTTTTTGTTTTTTTTTGACTTCACATATGAATAATCTTGTAATATTGGAGTAATTTTGGTTGATCCACCACTCCATGTTTTCTCTATTTGTTTGTAATAAATGTCTTTGTGATTCAGCGAAGTCCGGTAAGCACTGTTGGAACCTTTTCCTTGCAACTTCATTTCTCATGTATTATTGAATTTGTTTCGTTCTTTTAGCCCCCCATATGTTTTCTGTGCTGTTCGTGTTCATCTACTTATCCATGTGGCGATTTCTTTTTCGCATAGATCCAAAGAGGTTTGGATATGTTTTTTTTTTTTCTTAATAAATTAAACAATCATTTGAAAACTGCACGCCCAGTTATGCTTTTGTCTGATATTGACATAAAAACCCTAAAAAAAAGAAATGTGTGACAAAAAAAAACAAACAAAGCAGAGGAAATATACATGTAGAAAATACTCAGATTTTGGATCTTCTCTTCAGATTTGTTCCAGTTTTATGCAATGGCTTTTTAAAAAAAACATAAAAATGTCTTAAGTGGGGACCTTTTCTCCTTCCATCAAAAATGTGCTCTCTTTTCTCTGTGCTATGGAATGTATTACCTCATATTTTACCCTCTCCATTCTTCACTTTTACTCAATTACTAGTCATTCGTTTTGTATCTTACCTGCCTTTTGCATTTCAACGAATTTGATTCACATGCTGTTGATAAAGGACTGACTCATGACTCGCGTTAGAACGCGGGGCAAATTCAATAGCTAACTGGATAGTGAGCCAGCAGGTTCTGAGACCAGAGGAGGCGGAATAAAAAAAAAAGTCAGTCCTTTAGCAGCGAGAGGCTAAGGGAGGAGCTGCTGACGCTGCATTAATTTACCAGAGACTTCAAACTGATAGATTAAGATTAGGTTCAGCCCATTACGCTATCTGTGCGTGAGGCCACATCACTTCGCCGCAATTTTCTAAAGCAGTGATATGTTTTTAATCACCAGAAAATGGCTGAATTAAGAGAAAATTGCACCGCTGTGACATGGCCTCAAACCTAAAAGCCAGCTGCTGCTATCTGCCGTGAGAGACTCATCTGCGTAAACTAGCATGGAGATGGATGAAAGCAATCGCCGGTTGTGAAAATGCCCTCTGCTGCGGAGTGTAAACTTTCTCACCCTGTGGCTAAAAGTGTAGTGTGTCAACAATTTCGGCGTGTTGTACAGTCACCCGATGAAAACCCATTTGGCAAGAATGTACATTTAGAAAATAAAAAATAAAAAAAATACATCAAAAAGACAGAGAACAGCCAAACCCTTGATGTTGGACCAAAACAAAACAAAACTATCTCAGCCTCAGAGTTTTGTTTTCAAAGTGTGCTCGCTCATTGTACACAACATAAAATCGCATCGCTCAAAAAATACAGGAATCATGCAAATATAACAGCTTATTCTTTTATGTAGTACACTAAGTTAAGCTTTCTCTGTTCTTAACCTTTATGACAAAGATCATTGCAGTTACTTAAAAATCACTCCCCTGATTCGCCTCCTGGTCCCCAAAAGAAAATTAAACAAAGACAAACATTAGACTCAGAACCGAGAAGCATACAGACATATCAAGAAATTCAGGCTGAGTATAAAACATCCACAGAAGCCTTTTTAACCTTTTTTTTTTTTTTAATTTTTTTTTTCATCTTGTATACAAAATTCACAGATATTTCACAGATTAAGTCCTTTGGAAATTGGGTCCAATGAGGTGGCAAACCATAGCCCAACTTTTAGCTCACTTTAAAGTTTTTCAACTGCTCTTCTGCTCAGAAATATCAACATTTGCAGCTAATACATTAAGCTAAAACAATGTTGAAGGTAGGTGAGTGCTTCTGTGATAAATCGGGTTTTAATATATTTGTTTTAGTTTACTCTTAGCCATGCTTGGTCTATGGCCGAACGTCAACAACGTGGAATGTTGAGGCCGCTGCCCCTGAATGCAGATCCTGAAGCTGAGCAATTTAATGCGACTTTAACTCGACCGGAGCCGGAGCAGACAGCACTGTAGGTGAGATTTCTTACGGATGTTTGGCCAACAATTCTCCAGTAACTTTTTGCGACGCTATCATGTCAATGTGGAAATCTCTTTTGAATCCACTCCATAAAATATTAAAGTGGTTTCGAAGGCAAAACGGGATTCAACTCGGCGCCAGCAAGATGCGCCTAAGAAAGTGGTCGATGAGCGTAGACCTAGTGGAAAAATCCCCTCTCATGCTTGCCCGACCACAGCGGTACATGCATAATTTGTCAAATACAGTTTCACATCAGAGCAACCTACACACACACAAAAAAGAAAGGATGATTTTTAGTTTTATTCAACAAGCTCTTCTGTGGCTGTTACAAAAGGACACACAGTTTTCCACTAATCAAATATGGCACATTATCCAGTCCGGCCAATTTCCCCACACAGAAAGCTAATAGACTTAGCAGACTATCATAGAAAAGGTCTAAAAGACACCAAATGAAAAAGCTTTGCATCCTACTTAACATCAAAGGTAGATTAACTTGCCCCCCCTCTCTCAGCCCCCCTGAAAAAAAGCTGCTTTTACCATTGCGTTCTCTGAACTTGTTCAATACTTTTCAGCTAAGCAGACACGTTCGCGTGCATATTCATGTGCAAAAGTTCATCCGAAGCGATGCGCTGATTCATGCAGGGTAGGTTTTAGTGTAGCCATCCTTTCACATCTTTTATTACAGATGTCTGCCTGCATTCAACCAAAGTCTAACTCCATGCCCTTTCTCTGAAGACCTTGCACATTACCTGCCTTACAGGAAAAGAGTCATTTTGGTTTAGTCAGTGTGTGTGACTCATTCTGACTCACATTTGTATGTTGCATTTCCATCATCTGCTCTATGCATTTTTTTTTTAATTTTTTTTTTTTTGTGGGGAAGGAAGACAAATGTAGAAAATACTGTAATGTAGCACACAGCTAAATGTGTGGATGCATTATTAGTGTGAAATGTAAAGAGGATGTTTCAATTTGAAGATGTTTCATTCATCAGTCATAAGGGGTAAAAGTCAGCAGTATCACATTAAAGAATTTGTCCCTATTTAATTTGGCCGCACTGGTACAGCACCGAATCAAATTGCAGTAACAAGTTTCAAGCTGAAAAATGTCAGTCTGTTTTTTTCGGACGACACCCAAGCTAGTCTCTAACATAATGATTAAACATTGATGGTGTGGTGGATGGCTTTTTCACGTCTCGCTTTCCTGCGGCTCTGAGACAAACAAGAGGAATGGCGTTACAAAAGGACCATCCATCTTTGAGCAAGTCACCCTCCAGGGGTTCATGGAGAACGTGGGCCGGGATTTTTCCTTCTCTTTGTTGCCAGCTGTGTGGGACAACGCAGTCTCAGCGCAGATGCTATGACTAATATTTTAGATTGAGAAATTAAAATCTGCCATCTGCAGATTTCACACATCAGAATTTGAACCGGCCACTGTTCGTTAGATTAGCAGAAAAATGTCGATATTTACAACTATGCACACTCTGATCATTGGAAATGTGGATGTTGTTTGAGCCATAAATAATAAAATGAAAATTGTACTTGTCTTGCTCATACAGTGTCTTCTATCCCAGTTTAGTTGACACAAAGATGTTTAAAATGCAAAATTTACACGTCCACTGCACCTCTTTATGTTTATCTTCTCAACAATTGATTCACTACAACATGTGCAACTTATATTTTGTGTCTTTATTTTCCCACAATATTAATTTTGAGGGAAAACTTAGTTTTTTTTTTTGTTTTTTTTTTTTTAGTATCTCAAGATACTGGAGCCAATCAAAAATAAGTTGGTGAGGACCGTGAAGCATTCATAAACGCCGTATGCCGTATACAACAGTGTTAATAAATTAAACTGGGGATTGCAGGGCATCTGCTTGCAGAAATGGTGAGAAAAAATCTTTACAATTTCTGAGGCTAAACTGTCCCCCTGAGCTGCAATCCTGTACAGAATTTCAGAAAACTACAGCAGGAGGGTTAAACAAGTGTGAGAACTGTTTTAGAGACGTGACTCTGGGCTGATTTTCTAGGTGTGGAGAACCAATCTATTTATCGGAGTGAGCTTGATCTACCACCAGCTCTAGAAAATCATCTTGGTATAAAATCCTCGTATTCGTCTAAGTCTATAGAGTACATTCTGAACAAATATCTCTGAGCTTTCTGAGTCTCTGTTATACCATTCTTGTAATTTTTTTTTTGTTTTTGAAAATTGCTTGCAATGTTGACGGTACCTCCATTTTGATTTCTCTTTAAAGACAATAACCTATAGTTTCTCTGATTTTTTTGGCTGAAATAAAAGAAAATTTCACACCTCGACATTGAAATAGGATTGTGAATGCTTCACTGTAAGTTAAAGCAAATGTTTTCATAGAGTTAGAGCAGAAGAGTAGTTGAAACATCTTACACCTGAAAGTCTATTTCCTGAAAACACATTGATATATATATATATATATATATATATATATATATATATATATATATATATATATATATATATATATATGAAAATACAAACAACATTTTAGGTCACATTTTTTTGTGTGTATTTTGTAAAATGAACATGAATGGGTGCTGAGGTGAAGCCATCATTCTTATCCTGAATGTTTGCTGTTTTACCTTCAGAGTCCATTTCTGTAAACTGGTTATGGCAGTTGAGACTGCAGTGAATAGAGGAAATAGACCAAATTTCCTCTGTTTGATGAAATGCTCCAAAAATATCAGCGAAAGACGAAGCGAGTAAATTATCCAGGGATTTGATAAAGGTATCTTGTGTTCCTTGAAAAATATTTTTTTTTTTTTTTTTTTTTTTTTTACTTGAGATGATTGGAAAGCAACAAAAGTTGAAACGTCTCAATAATCATGAAACGGTGGTCTACGCTAGAAACGTGGCGCTCGGGACGGGATATTACAGCACCGACAAAGCCACATTCAAAACATGAATTTTGTTTTGGTGTTTCCACCTCTCATATCTGAATTTGGAATTTCAAAGAGATGCTTCTTCTCAATGCCTCGCAATAGCAAAATTGGTAGAAAAAAGAAAGTGTAAGGTAACCACTGTTTAAAGAGATAAAACGAGAATGAGATCGGTACGGAGATGCATGGACATGCTTTTGCATATTTTCTGTTCACCTTGCATTTATTCACCAGAATAAATATAGGTGATGCTGAAGGTCAACTGCAAAAGTTCAACACTTGAAACAATCCAGAAAATACTGCTTATGTGTGCCTGCATATCAGATCATTACTTCCCCTCATACCAACATCCTACTTTACCCAAGGAGGTAGGTAAGGTGGGAAGTCGGTAAAAGACAACCGTAGAAGAATGTTAAAAACATAGCAGCTAAATAAACTTTCACATGTTTAAGTTTAGCACAGAATGTCCTCGATGGCTGAATAACTAAACTTCTTTTTTTTTTTTTTTTTTAAATCCAGGGTAGTGACACAAATTGCAGATTATGAAAAGGGTTAATTTGCCCAAAAATGTGAGCAAGGTCCACTGACGGCTGTTACCAAAAAAAAAAAAAAAAAAAAAAATCACAGAACATTTTTGAGTAATCACAGCACTGTGATGTCCGAAGTATGACAAAACGTACCATGAACTTGTATGACATATGTACATTTGTACATACCATTAATAATCTATTGTTGTTCAGACTGAGACAACCAGACACAGGGGAAAAAAAAAAAAAAAAGATATTAATTTAAGCCTGTTTGGGCATATAAGATATTATCTGACAAGGCATGCCGACACTTCCTTACAATGACCACTGTGTACCACACAGCTACACATACACAATTATGAGGCATAAAGTGCAAGAGGACATGCCTGTCACAAGTTGGTTAATTAGGTTATCATTTATAGACAATAGCGATTGTTTCCGAAACAGAATAAACACATTGGCAGTAATCATAAGCACCCTTTCCTACTGTGCCTCGTTCATTTTGAATGTTTGACAAAAGGGTTTGGAATGTAACGTCATGCTCATATTAAACGATACTCTCCAACATTACACGTTTATAACCTATGTACATTTCTCCTGTACTCAGAAATATTGTTTGTACGTCATCTTCCGATTGCATTTCTTTCACTCACATGTTTTTGGTCTTTTTTGGTCGGTGGGGAATACAACAGTTTTCAAGGGGAGATATGTAAACTCATCTATAAATAACGAAAATTTTGTGTTAAACCTCAACAACAAGGGGTGTTATCAGTGGCATGAGAACTCAGGATATAAAAATGGCTCACGAAGCTAAATCCATTTCCATCCAGGTCAGAACGTCTCCTGGTGAAGTGAATCTAAGCTGCTGTTTAAGCCCTGGATACAAAGGTGACTGCTTTACACTTGACAGCCTGTGTTATCAATGTTTGAGACCCTTATTTTGAAGTAAGAAAAGAAGCAGTTCTTGAGTAGCCCAGACAGGGTTACGAACTTCCTATGGCCAGTTAACACAAGGCCACAAAAACATTGGAGAAACCTTCATTTATTTAGTAGCATTTGGAATACCTGGTAAAATAAGAAAAGTTAGCCAAAGCTGCTAAAGATGCTGAAGTTGACATGGCAACTTCCTATTGGTGTGAAACTAAAGGCCAATATCACTTTTTCTGGTGACTCTGGACTTAACTTAATCATTCCTGGTTCAAAATCTAAAATACTTAGACTGTTCAAATTTTAAAACGCAGGAAATAAATTAATAAAAACCTACACTGCATGGGTGAAAACACTAGAAGGATGGACTTTCAATGCTTGTTTGGAGACTGCTTCTTTTTCTCATCTCTCTCCAAATTCACACAGCTGAATAGTTAATTTTGACCTGATAATTTCATGTCAGCATTTGAATGCAAATGATCTGTTTGCTTTATTCATTGCAACAAATGCTTGAAAGAGAGGAAAGAGTACAACACTGCATTGTGCAGATTTTTTACCAATCTTTGAATTTGCAAAAAAGGGTCTTGATTCCATACGTTCCACGTCACCTATCATTTAAAAGCTGAAATGAATGTAAACTCCGATACACAACAGGAACATCTAGGATCAAATAAGCTTAAAGCTTAAGATGAAACATGGCACTGATTAAAAAATGGTCCATAGGATCACAAAACATGATCACTTCAAAGAGTACTAAATTACACAGTAGGCATTTGTTCCCTGTATAATAAATGGAACACACAAACACCAAAAAAAGGGGAAAAAATGCTACAATGAAGTGTTAAAAAAAACTTCAAAAAAGCACTGTAATGAATGTCCAATTCCCAGGCACAGTCTCACAGTACTTGCTTGTAGCACAATATCCTATACACCTAGCATGCCAAAAAAAAAAAAAAAAAAAAAAAAAAAAAAAAACAAGCCCATGGGAAAAATTTGTCCTACATTTTTCCCCTCAATAAACTTCAAATGGTTTCTCTGGCCCATGGGCTTATCAGGATAAAAAGTACCAAAACTCCATTTCCCACTCTGCTTAACTTCCGTTCCCAGTTACAACTTCTGCTGAGCAGAGACACCCTTCCAATAATCAAGGATGTCATGCAGGTCCTCGCCTTTAGCAAACTGCACCTTCTTTCGAAGAGCGTTTCCAGCTGTCACGTAACAGGCCTCGTCGCGAGGCCCTTTTCGGTATGGACGAAAGCGCTCCCAGATGCGCAGCGAGCTCTCCGATGAGTACTCTGGGCTAGAAGAGTATCCAGAGTAACTGGAGTGTTGGCGGGCAGGGGAAAGCTGGGAATAGGATGCTGCGTCCCTGCGGGATCGTGTCAGGGGTTTTAGAAAAGAAACCCGCTGGGCTGGGGAGCCATGGTGGGACCCTTGGTAGTAAAGAGCTGGGACAGAGTGGCGGTGCTCCGAGCAGTGGTAGTCCTGCTGCACGTCCAGCTGCTGCTGCTGCTGCTGCTGTATCTGCTGTTGCTGATGGTAATGATGTGACTTCTGGCTGTCCGGATGTTGGGCACCAACACCACCACTGTCGCAACCACCACCCCCTCCTCCACAGCTCCCACTCCCTACTAAAGGCAGTCTCTCCAGCGGCTCCCCACATCCCACAGGACTGGCTCGGTCTGGGTACTGCGGCTGTTGTTGGTTACAGGCATCCGGGCTTCTTGGTTCAGGAACATCCAGACTGTACACTCGAGATCCTCCACGTTCCCTGTCTCGACCTGTTGAGCCACAAGATGTGGTGCTGCTCTGTTTTTTGACAGCATTTGCCATAACAACAGCTGCATCTGCACTCATTTGCCGCTGAATGGGACGTGCAGCTGTGGCTGGGGGAGGGTGCCTGTACGGGGGAGAGACAACGAAGCCCCCGCCAGTGATCCCTGGTCGCTCAGAGAGAGGGGTGTTTAGTGCAGGCAGGGGCGGAGGAGGTGGTATTTTGTTTGGAGCAATGACCTGACACGTCTCTGTCCCTCCTGGGATTAGGCCACGGGTAAGGGGGGAGGTGCTGGTGGGAGGTGGGGAGGTGGGATTGTTAGAAGCCGTATGGCTAGTGGAGGTGCCTGAAGCAGCGACTGCTGCTGCATCAAGTTTAAGGGCATCAATACAGTTGTTAATAATTTGGTTAACTTTGTCCACCTCCATGGCAATGGTAGAAATCTCCGAGACGGAGCCGTGCCCGTCGTCATCTGAATCATCGGCAAGATCGGTTCCGTCGTCATCCCTCAGGTCGTCGCCCCTTCTCCCACCATGGCCACCGTCCCCCACTCTTTCCATCCCAGCCCCTCCAGTTCTCACATCCATGTAGTTTCCTTTGCTTGTAGCCATTGCTTCGGAGAAAGCTGAGGCCATCTTTTCCACTTGAGGGATAGAGGAAAGTCTCGAGGAGGTAGTGTTTGCAGAATGTAGCAGTCCAGAGCTGGAGGACGTGGACAGTTTTCCGCCATGGTGATGCTGATACTGGTGATGCTCCCTGGACTGCTCCTGAAGCTTTTGGACTGCCGATGGATCATTTGCTACTGCTGCTGCCACCTCCGGCCCGTAACGCATTTCAAGAATAGTTTTTTTCACAGAGATGGACTTTTTCTTCTCGTCATGCATTCGTTTTTTACGAAGACAGTAGTAGACAATTCCTATGACAATGAGCATGCCGAAAAGGCAGCCTACAATGGTCATTATGTAGTGAGTAGTGGTTGAGGGAGTGGGGAGCATATCGTCCCGATTTTGGCCTCGCGTGGTAAACTGGAGACAGGTGTGGTTATAACGCTGAGAGTTACGGACAGAGCACACACAGAAGGTGTAATTATTGCTAGGTCTAAGCTTGTCGAGAGTTATTTTTTGTATCATCAGTTTCAAATTGGTGACATCAGATGCCATTGAGTAGTTGTATTGTGTAAGAATGTACATTTTGCTGAACGGCCTTGGAATTTTTATAATGACGGAGGCTGACGACGAAGAGACATGTTGGAGCTTAATGCTCGGGCTCAAGCTGTCGTCTGTGGATGAAGACGATGGGGTGGGTTGGTAGTATGGCCCGACACCACCAAACATGTCCGGCCCAATCCCAGAAGGACCGTCGATATCTGGTGGCAGAGACGTCATTCCTGGAATCATCACACCATCCTTGCAGCGATGGTTCAAAATGTTTTTGGCATTGCGGCCGCTGTGGCTTGAAGAAAAAGAACTCAGTAAGGGGTAGCCATATATTTCCCTTGGTGTTTCACACTGGAGGCGATCGTAAGTGTGCGTCACATTGTTGAAGGATTCGAGCCAGCGCAGGAAGCCTAGAAGATCGCAACCACAGTGGAATGGATTTGCAGCCAGTTCACATACCATCAGGCGGTTCAGAGCTGTGAATGTGACCGGGTCGATGTGGGCGAGTTTGTTGGACGACAGGTCAATGCTGCTGAGGCTGGGGCACTCCCAGAATGCATTGCTTGCAACAACTTCAATGAGGTTGTGCTGTAGGAAGAGGCACTGCATGTGACCGAGTCCTCTCATCATGCCTTCAGTGATATTCGTCAACTTGTTGTAACCCAATTGAAGAACCTAAGAGAAAAAAAAGTATATATATTATGGCAGTTTTCTTACTTGTGTTAAACTGCACACCTAAACTAATGGGAATAATAACAGTTTGCACCGCAGATAAAACAGTTAAAGTTAAGCTCACGCTACTGAGAATTACTCATGATGCTTTTAATGTCTCTTTTATTCAATAAACATTTATAAAGTTAATTAACAAAGTACTTCACAATGGATTTCTGCACATTTTCCACCTAGATTAGAATTAGTCGATTTTTCTTAGCATTTTAGAATATATTTAATTCTCTCAGACCAAATAGGCCTCAAAGTGCTTTTAATATACTTTTTTTTTATCACCTGTAAATTGGCTTGTCCTGCAAAAGCGCCGTCCTCAATATAGCTGATTTCATTCTTGGTTAAGTTGAGGTCGGTCAAGTTCGTGAAGCGGTACATGGAACTGAAAAGCACGGCTTTCAGCTTGTTTTCGTTCAGCCTCAAGTCATGGACTGTGTTGTTGATGTGCTGGGGGATAGTCTCATAGGGAGGCTGGTTCTGACTGCATATAGCTAGCCAAACGTAGCCTTTGTCTCCTTCAATGAGCCAGCAGTCCCCGTTGGCCATGTTGGGAAACCAGGAAAAGAAGAGGAGCGAAAAAAGTGTAAGAGGGAGGAGAACTGAAAGAGTGGAAGCACGCAGCATGATGTCAATGAAAAGAAAAAAAAGGTAGAGTGCAAAGGTTATAATCAGGGCAAAGACGAAGAAGGATTTGATTATAGGATAAGGAAAACCAGGAAAAACTTCCAAAAAACAAAAAAGAAACGGGTCTGGGCTGGGTGCTGAAGAAGGAGTGAGGGATTTAGAATGCCTGTCTCAGCATTATGGTGATGAGCAGCAGATCCTTGTTATGTCATAATTTCTTGAGCTACAATTTGAAGGGAAGCAACTTGTCCTCATGCTCTCACTGAAGACTTGACGTCTGTGTAACGCAGTGGCGTGGGACCTCGGAGTGATCTACAGAGGAAAACATAACACAAGAAATGTATTAATACATATGCGCACTATGAATTTTTATGCAAGTCAATTTCTATATGTATTTACTGTGGAAAAAAGAACAGATTTTTGTGGGATGAAAACGATAAAACTCCACCACATTCAACTTTGCGACGCCGAATAATACAGTTTAAACACACAATTTAATTTTAAAAACAAAACCTGCTCTTAGCCTTTATTTCTGCCACATTTTCATCCTTATTTGGTCCTTGACACCAACACATTAACATCAAACCTTTGCTGATAAGTACAATGGAATCTAAGCTAGTGCCCATATTTCATCAGCACAGAGAGAACATTTGTCAGAGACAACGCGGTCTATTAATCACCAAAATGCTTGACAGAACATCTTCTTAGATATTTCTTCCTATAACACTATCCTACCAAAAACCTAAGCTCCAAAACCCATCTGCATGTTGCTTGAATAGCAGTCTAGCATTTACATATGGGGAAGATTAGCTGCCTGTTGCGTCATAGCAGACATTGTCCTCTCGCTTGCTACTAACACACAATATGCACAAATATGCAAATTAAAATGAGCATATGTTCTCTGGGAAATGCGTGCGTGACTATATGGACATACTCAATTATACTGTTTGTATGTTGTTGAACAACAGCATGTGGGAATGCACAAAAGCAAATCTATAGGCACAGATAAACAGTAGAGTATTAAGTCTGCATCTCCTCATGTGCACCAGAAAAAAGGTCAAAAGTCTGCTTGTACTCTAAATTCACATTTCTTTCCAATTCCAACGCAAAGAACTGAACTCATTACTGGCTATTCTGGTCCAGGGTCTCCAGAGACGCAAGCAAATAAACCAAGTTCATCATCATTTTCAGTCTGCTTAGTACTGCTGAAAACTGCAAACGTGAATCTATTGCAAAAATAAAGACTATCCTGCAAATAGGAGCCTTTTTGTAAATGTCCTGATTTCAGGAGGATATTGTGATCAGATTAAAAGTGTTTTAGCATCAAAACATTAAGAAATTTAAACTACTGGCCTTTTTCACAGCTTACAAAATAAATCTTAACTCAAGGATATCCTTAAAAATGTGAATGATTTGAAAAGTAGCACCAAAAAAACTGTACAAGTATGTAGATGTTTTTTTTGCTACTATGAGGTTAAAGCATTACAGATAATTATTTCACGTTGGTTTTGAAGTGAAAATACAAAAAAGTCCATGGGCTTTTCTATTTATTCTAAACCATAATAACTGATTACATTAGCTGAATAAAGAATTTATCCAAATATCTGCAACTTTCCATTTTTTAAATGAATATTTTCATGACAGGAGCAGCTTATTCTGCAGTTTGCAAGCAGATTTTTTTGTAGATTATTTCAAATGTCTGAATATACAATTTGTATAAGCAGAGCCATTTCATTCAACATTAACATTTATTTCAGGATTTATTTGTGCATTTATTTTACGTGTTTCATTCATTCATTCATAATGGTGTGCTATTTTGTGACACATTTATTTCGAAAACAGCGTAAAATAAAATCAGAGTTAAAAGTAAAAGTCCTTGAAATACGTAAATTAGCATTACATACTTAAAAGTGAGACTCAAAAAACACAGTTATTAGTCTTCATAAATAAATAAAACTGTGATTGACAAAATAACCTTCCTATTTAAAAATAGATATATTGCTGATATTCTAATTTGTGCTTTTATTTCATGTTTTATTTTTATTTCATGGAGATATTTGCTGGAGTATTTATGATTTTTTTTTTTTTGATTACAGTATTTGTTTATTTAGTTTTGAATTAAACATCTTTTCATATTTGTACTCAGGATGGATAATACATTTTACTCCCTACTGGAGAAGAGAAACAGAGTATCACAGACCCAAAACAAATTTCAGCAGCGCCCTCTCTTGAAATGTGTTGTGTTGCTCTCTTCTCCCAGGCTTATCCTCTCCACACGAGACATTATCTCATTTGGTGCTCTACATAGCAAAACCCAAAGGGTTCGCATGGGGGACATAAGAGACACCGTATGTCTGAACAAACCCATGTTTAGGGATGTGATTACATAATTAGAAATATGGGACAAGAAGTAACACTTCTCAGGGCAAAGCATGTTCATATCATGGACACGTTTGTCGAAAAAAATTAAAAATGTTTTTACATTACCTAATTTTTACATTTACATTTTTACATTACCTAAATTATTATATATATAAAAAAATACAAATAAAAGTAGCGTATCTAATGCGACTTTTCGTTTGTGTTTTAGTTTTAATACCAAACAATCATTTAGGCAGAACGTCTAATTTGTGTGACGTTTGCTAAACCTCAAAATTCTGTAATTATTGGAGCTGAATCCATTGTTAAATGTTGCCTTTAGCTTTCTTTTCTCACCGGACCACAAAAGGAGTGCGTTGTTCCTCTTCAATAGAAACTGTAAATGTATTTCAGAAAATGTGAACAAACTGCAGCGTGTCGCTGAGGTGTTCTTTTTCCTCATGTTGAAGTTGAAACAATCTATCTATGTGTAGTTGGAATAAAACATTTTCATATTTAGACAAGTTTTAGCAAGTTTTCATTGCCGTCTTTGTTAATCTTTCTTTTTTTGTTGTTGTTGTTTTGGGGACCCTGGACGTTACGAAAGCAAGCATCACATCAGCTGCGTCTCGATGCAGATAAGCATCCGGGTCGCTCAGCGTACAAGCTCCAGTTACTCTTTACAGTTGCCATGGAAACAAATATGATTGACAGTGTCAATTTACTCTCGCGCTAAGAGAATAGGATGTTGTTGACATTTGCATCAAATCAGCATGTCTCTTCCACTCCATTACCCACAAGGGTAAAACTCTCCTCCATGAATTCTAATAGCTTCCAATAAGCCTCGGCTGTGACAGGTGGTGGAATTGGAGGGGGTCCGCATCGCCACTACACTATCACCAACATGACTCTTGGAGCCAGGCCACTGTCAGCCCAAATGTAAATTCACTGGCTGGTACCCGACGCGCCTCCAGTTGCATATGATGCTGTCGCTGCGAATTGCATCGCCTGTGAGTTAAACGCTCTGTACGACATGAGGTGCTAAAACAAGAGACGCACATTTGTATATGTGGGGAATGCAGGGGGATTGGATATTGTGTCTTGCATTTGATTAGTGTTCACACAACCTGTGTGTGGTTAGTGGTTGAATGATCAAACAGAGGCCTGTTGTACAATAATGCATTGGCAGTGTCCCGTTAAAGATTTTTACTTGTGTTCCTTAACGGCATGAAATAGGCAGAAAATATGAGCTCCAAGTTGTGATTGGTTACTTTTAAGACACCCATCTCGTTTGCTTGCACAGTTTTAATATAGGACAACACTCGAGTCTGTAGCGGCACCGAGCTGGAGCAGAAACACAACATCCACCTGGATCCCAAAATGAAGTTCAATGTGGGCACTGGACAGATGCAACATGTGGACAAAACATTCACTGTATGAGTTTGATAGAAGCACATCTCAGGCCGTCAGAAGAGGCCCGATTTCAGATGCAAATAAACCATCTGACCTTGTACAGGCAGCGCGGTTTCCCCCCATGTCTGTGCATTCAAGTAGATTTGAAGCAAAAAAGGTAAAACGCTATCTGATTTTAAATAGCAAGGCAGAAATATATGTAGCCAGCTTGCTGTGTGCTGTTTAAAATCGATCGCCAAATGCAGTTCTGAAACAGCATGGACTTAACCACGGTGGGATCCTCTGGACTTTATGAAACACAATACAAATACAGCCCATTTACCCATTTTTATCACAAATAGCACTCCATTTATTTCCACACCATGACTTTCAGGAGCATTTTTTTTCAGCCAGCTGACAGGCAGTGCTCAGTAATAAACATCTGAGTGTAACTATGCATATACAGTATTATGGAATTATTTTGTGACAGTAGGACAGAGTGAATTTTTTTCTGGGTGAATTTTGCTGAGGTTATAAAAAAGATCCTGTGCTATGAGCTAAACCATGTTTCCCCATGAAATCGGTCTCAGAAAACATCATGCAAAGATTCATCTCTGCTTTCAGTATTTGACCTGATCTGGAGTATTTAGTACCTCTGATTAAGAGTGGATATGACATGACTGTGGCTGATAACCTGAGCCTTTGTCTGAGACTCTTATTAAAATAAGAAAGTGAATATTATTTTTTCTGTGTGTGTTTGCTTGTGTTGAGAAAGTCCTCAAATGAAGATTACCTCCCAAGGTGACTGGAAACACTCAGTTGCATAAGCATTTTCTCCAAACACATTCCAAATATCTGGCTTTCTTCACTAAGCTCTCTACAATGTGTTGTCTTCTCGTACACTGAATGTGTCGTTATACACCCAGATTTCGTAAATATACAAAAGCACATGCAGTCTGCTATAACCACTGTTGTTAAAAACAAAACAAATAAAAATAACCCACCGGTCCAATACCTGACCAGCTAATAAAATGTCTTGGTGAGTATTTTTAAATAAGGTTAGACGGTCTCACGGGATAAAATGCCAATTACATATCTGTTTAGGTTGTAGTGAGCCACACCAGCACTCTGTGATTATTTTGGCAGGTGCTGGGAATGTATCTGTCAGCAGCATATTTTCCTACTAGAGCTCTCTAATTGACTGTAGGGGCATGTGTCTGTACAAACTGTGATTACTCCATCAAAACAGCTTTGGAGAGACCACAAAACAGCGAAAGCTGCCTAGCGAATAAACAAAATAGTGACCGATTTGCAATGAAATTAGATTTTCCGTTCAGCTTGTTTTTTTTCCCCCAACATGTTTACAATGTTTTGCTTGATGTTTTTTTGTTTTGTTTTTTTTTAAGAGAGCAAAGTAAATGGCTTTGCATTTTGGCCCTATTTTCATCATGACGCTAGAAAATGCTCTTCATTCATCATCGCACCGTGAGTCAGAAAGGTCTGTGACGTCAAGGATTCATCTCAAGTGGGTACATTCTTGGGTATTTGAATTGATTTCCAGAAATGCTAAAAAGAGAAAGAAAGAAAAAGAAGAAAGAAAGGAAATGAGAAGGAAAACCACGTCTTAATAAAAAACATCTAAGAAGTATTGAACGCTTGATGACTACAAAGCGACACACTTGTGCAGAAGAACATTGACGTCACAGAGCAGCACTCTTGTTTACGGAAGTGATAAAGGATTGCACTGTACTTCCCGGTTGCACTGTAAATTGCCTTTTGTGTGATCATCGATGTGATGCATTTTTAAGGAAACGTTTCCCAGAGAGCGTGACAGGACGCGCCCTTAACAATGAAGCCCAAACGTCTCACCTGAAAATTATTTCAGCCAAGTGGCATTTGACCAAAGTTTCATCAGAAACGGTCAAATTTGACTGAAGGCAAATTAATTTGCAAGTTATTGGATTTCCAGAAGTAGGAATCACACAAAAGACACGAATATATACCAAGTGATATTAGATGTCGGTAACGTAATACACATTTGAAACAGACATTCAGAAATCAAAAGATTAACACCTACATTAATGTGTGTGTTTTCTATGTGGGCTAATAGATCTGTATTCTGCCTGAGAGACTCCTCCAGCAACCACAAAGACAACGATCCCTTTTCACTCCCCGCTCTCCTAGTGCTTTCTCTTTTCTCTGTATCTTTTAGCATCACAAGATCTTTGTACTCTCCCCAACTTTCCCTCTCTGCCGTTGCTTTTTATCTCGCAGCTTCTTTAATCCCCCTCAAGCCTTGAAATTTGTTCCTGTCTCCCACTATCCCTCAGTTTGTCTCTTTCTCGCCTCTCTCGCGGTCTTTCCATCGGTTTCACACAGTTGTTGTTGCACTTCCCCGCTGTCCGGGGCCCATTCCCAGGAGAGAAGTCGGTGTAGTGTTGAGAGGTTTAGGCTGTGAGCAAAACATTTCCTCTCCACTTCACACAGGACATAAGGACGAGACAAACACAAGCAGAGCAGTACGAGGCTCCTCTGAGAGTTTAACCTCGTGTAGGTCTGAGAGGAACAGATGATATCGCAGTGGTCATGAGAGAAACTGCTAAAAGCATTTCTACTCTTTTGTTCAGAAGTATTGAGCATGTGCTACTTGTGTCACTACCAGCGGGACTTGAAGGTACATACATCCCTTGTTCAGATTCTGCACTTTTATGTGTTTTGAAAACCAGATATAAAACACTGTTCTAAAATACTGGACTTAGCTAAACTGTACAGGTATTTTACACAACGCTTGTTTAATCTGATAACTTTTTAAATTCCAAATACTCTTAAGTATTTGAATTTTTTAAATATTTGAATCACTTTTTCTTAGAGATATTGTATATCAATTATCTTAAAAAATATAACTTGAACTCTATCACTGTGTATTACTTTCTAAAATGCTTGAAATCTGCTAACTTGACCAAGATAAATCTTTTCTCAGGATCTGTCAGTGTCTTCACCGTGTGGCTCCGCCATCATGTCTGTCAAGCAGGAAGCTGCTTTCCCTCAATGACTTTTGAATAAAAAAAAAAACAAAACATAAAATGCACATTATGCTCCTCAGTGTTACCAATGATTTTTATTCCATAAGATAGAAATAGTTTCAGCTGTTCTAAGATGGCTTTTGACAGTGTTTATTCTAATTTCTGAGGAGAGCATTTGTGAGGTCAGACTCTGATGTTGGACGAGAAGGAGTCCCACTTCCAGTCTGTGCTCTAGTTCATCCCAGAAGCGTTCTCATAACTTGGGAGCAGGTAACTAGGAGTGTTTGAACTGTTTTTGGTTGAAGATTTTTAGATAATTATCAACAATGGAAACAAAAAGAATAATAAAAAA
>NW_015113521.1:219251-243649 GCF_001443285.1 Poecilia latipinna | reverse complement strand
AAACATAATGTTAACAAAATGTCTTAGACTTGGTCTTGCCATGAATATTGTAATTAAAAAAACTGTCCACACAGATGGGTTAAAAAAAACATAAAAAGCTGATTTAGACTAATGAATTGCTTCTTAATGTAATAACATCATTAGGAAATGAAAATGATGTGCCAATTTGTTTCAGCACATTAGACTTGTATTACATTTCCCTCACATTCATAGAGACATTTTAATACATATTGATTGCTTATGACATTAGGCTCCATTACTACATTAGTACTATCAGTGGTTTCCAGGAGAACCACAAGAAACAGACATTCAGTGTTCAGCACACCTCTTTCTGTGTTTCTTAATGTTGGCCTACATGAGAGCAGTTGGCAGCTGAAAACTGCTGCTCCTCACCGGAAGACATTATTAAACATCTCAGTCTCTTTGTAATTTGTCAATCGAGTCGCAAGGACGTCCCTACGGTTGTTCAGCAGGAGCATGTAGGTGGGTGGTTTCGTTTGACACATTCATGATTTCTGCCTTTGCTTCTGCATGAAATGAAACAAAGTATGCAAAAAAAAAGAAACCTTTACTAGAAGTAAAGAAATTCTAGTTTTTATAGATCCTGCATATTTTTTTGAGCATGTTGACAACTTACTGGCAACATGTGTTCATTTAGTTGCAAATGTTCACTTTAAAATGACTTGGATTTTGTCTGTTTTGATAGTATTTAAAACTTTATTGTCTTACATATTATTTGATTTCAATCTTCAGTTAAAATGAAAAGGAACTGTATTGATTACATTATTATTTTTAAACGATGTCTGTCCCACTTGGTAAACATTGCCTAAAAAGCAGATGGCTTTGTGTGCAGCTCTTGCAGACTGTTTCCTCCATCACATTATCCTCACCTCCAAAAGCATCACAATGAGCAGATGAGAAAACAAAAAGATATTTATTTATCCAGCAGATAGCTTTTAATGTTACGCTATTTTCTTTTACTGTAGTAAAATATATACTGCAGCTTTGGCATATTAGCTGTGCAACAAAAACCTTTTAATATATGTTGTTTACTGCAGTAGCACAATGTTTTGTTCTACCACGGTAATCTATGGTTGTTTCTTTTACCCTTTTCCTTCTTATCATGGTCAGATAAACTTGAATTCTCCCACAGCCTTGTTTTTCTTTCTTTTCTTAATTTTAAGTTTAGAAAGCTCTGAGTCCAGATACGGGCAGATTTAGGTTTGTACCTTTTTTTTCTAGTCTTTTCCTGACTTGTGAAAATCAGTACATATCTACTTTAAGGGCTTACACACCTCTGGTCCATGTATGTGAGCCTCTTGGACCTTGCGGATAAGCACACACTCATATTTGTACTATTTTGAGCTCAGGAGAACAGCCCCTCTCCACTCAGAGATATACAGTTCTGACTACAGACTTTCAGGGGGAACAAATGCTCTGTTTTATACTCTGATCAACAGAGGAGGAGAAGAGAACCAAATAAAAAGGTAAACAGTATATATCATTAGCCAAATATTAATGTTGTGTCCTTCTTGTCCAGAATGGTTAATCAACAAATTTTATTCCTGTCTGTGTTTCTTCAAAATTAGATTTGCTTGTTGTCGTTTTCCCCTTCTGCTAATTTTCTGGCCCCTAATTTTCTTTATCTGCTTAGTGTTTGGTGATCCCACTCTGACCTCTACTGATCCTGTCCCCACGCTCAGGCAATGTGGGCACAAAAATCTGGGTTGCAGACACTTTTCTGCAGAGACCTCATATAGCAAATGCTCTTTTGCCAACTCCACTTTGATGAGTGGCTGAGAGACATGTCACACAAATCACATTTTTACTTTGCGGAACAGTTTGAAAATGTAAATTTACCTTAACATTCAATAAATGCAACAAAAATAGAAAATAGTGATGTACCAATGGTTATTTGAAATATAAAGTACATATGTGGGATTTTGCACTGCTGCATAAATTTATTCAAACTAAAATTTTTAGGTTATGCTACTGCAATGCAGGGGTTCCAGTCATTTTTAACAGCTATATGTGGGAATTATTGTGAAAGTCATTTCAGTATTATAGGCAAACAGAAATTCCTCTGGAAGTCTACATTTACACATCAAATTCAAATACTGAGATCCAGCTTTATGCAGAATTAATTTAAAATTTTTATTTTGAGTGCACTAATTGTTTTAAATATTTTTTGTTACAAACATTTAAACCACATGAAATCTACTAGAGAGCCTGGTCTGGTAAGAAAACTCGCTGTCAAAGCCTGGTTAATACCAAGCCATCAGGCAAAGGCTAACAAGATTCATAGTTAAATATTTTATGATTATGTGGTGAACTTCAGAAATCTAATAGGACCAGAATTCCCTGTACTGTAAAAGACAAATTAAATTTCTGTTCCTTTTTTTAATCAACACATCTAAGCTGCTTTGCTTTACATATCCGTAGTTTCAGCACAGCTGGATTTGTTTTTTAGCCAAGTTTCCAGTATGCCTCATTAAGCTCTGGCAGGCTTTAAATTCACCTAAACTCACAAGGAGGCTTTTTTGGTTGAGAGGGTGCAGGTGCTGTGATGACACTTGATTTTAAAAGGTTCCAATAAATTAACTCTCAGATACGGAATATTTAAAAAACTATTTTCAACTCTCACATCAAGTTGTACATCAGCAGGCCTTTTCAAGTAACCTTTTCAGGAGTTGAGTAGCTCGCTGTGCAGTCAATTCAAGTAACTCACACACACTGAATTAAAGTTTAGTAAAATGACTTTGCTTCTTTTGTAGCTTGTTGTTCAAACTGGATGTTTGATGGATATACTTGCTGCAAAACAAGACAGAGTGGCTGACAGTCTGATGTCAGAGTGGGAAGTGGAAGGAAACAAAGTTTTAAGAGAACTGCAAGAAAATCAAGAACATGGTTTGCACCTTTATTACATATTTTAACTAATCCTCTCTTTCCCTGGTGGTCAAAGGGTGTCTTTTTGTAAAATCCCCTGGCATGTCTGAGATCCTGCCAGAAGAGGTTGGTAAGATGTTTTTTTTTTGTCTGTTTCTCCAAAGACTTTCATGATGATTTTCAAAGGCAAAGAAAACACTTCAGTTTATTAACTCAGAACTTGTAGTCTTAACACAAAAATATAATGGTGTGTAATTATCCCAATCAGGTGCATTGTTGCTAGGCTGCCAGAGAAGCCTATTTTGTGTGTTTGCTGCAGCATGTGTTGGTGTTGGTGTTAATGAATGTAGCCACCGTTGGCCCCCAGCAACTGGTAAATTGCAAATCAGCCGCTCTGAGTCACAGCTCTGCTCCAAGTTAATAGAGTGTATTCAGAGACAGGTTGTTGCTGTTTGTGTTCAGTCCCCTCAGTGTTATTGACATGAAAATAAACAGGCAGCAAACAGCAGTTTGGGTGCCGCAACAAACACGAGAAGCAATTTAATTAAAGCTGTAGCCTCTTCACATCTGTTTGAACACGTTCACTTGAACAGTTTTTTTGGGTTTTTTTTAAAGAAACTGAAAATAATCTAGTTATTTTAACATAAACCCAATGAACTGCCTTTAACAAAAGCAATTATTTGTAGACATTTTTTATTGTGTAAAAATGTGTTTATGTGTTTATAATTTATCATTTTTTTAAATGTATGTATTCTTACTTTTTAAAACTTTTTCTTTTTCAAATTGATGCCTAGTTCCATATTCTGGATGGATGGATGGATGGATGGATGGATGGATGGATGGATGGATGGATGGATGGATGGATGGATGGATGGATGGATGCTCTTGCCCTGTTTGAACCTAACATTGAAATACGTCTTGAGTAATTTAATCTTTCGACTCGCATCCTACGCAAGTCATAACTGTTATTAAAATAAATGCAAGTCTGCAAGTCCACTTACTGATGCCACTGATGCTTTACTTTGAGGAACACAGCTGACAGTATAATGGAAAATAAATAGATGTTGTTAACCGCCAGACTCTGAAATCTAGCAGAACTTTGCCAAAGATCTTATTACGAAGGTGACAATGATAAGCAACTGCATCTAAATGCATGTGCTCCTACATTTACACCTTTACATGAAGCTGCTGACCTTTGATTGGATCACTGTGATTTATATTGGAAACTGTTCCTACTCTACTGTGGGAATGAAATTTAAATAAAGCTATTATTGTAACTAGAAGTCAATATAACAATCTGCTCTGAAGTACTTGTGAACATATTGCCCTCCATAAATCTAATTTGGATTCACCACATTTGTCTCACTTTTTCTAATTCTGCAGGGGTTTTGCGGCAGTGCTCAAACAGAAAGGTCTACGCTCTATCACATGCTTCCCATGTTAAGTCAATATTGCACAGAAACCCTGCAGAAAAAGAAAAAGGTCCATGTCCCAACTCGTGTGACGAGGTTAATGTTAACTAATCAGTAAGGCTAAAAGTTCAGCCTAAACTGCAGTTGGACCTTGGGAACCAGTTGCTGTAATGGCCAATTAGAGGTGACATAGTGTGGAGGTGTCAGGCATATGGAAAAGATCAGAGTCACGTCAGTGGGTGGGTCACAGATTTACCAGGAGAGGTGGACTTGGGCATATTGTAGAATGTATAAGAATACGTTTTTCAGGTTCTTTTTTCTGTCAGCATCTGTTCCTCTTGTCAGAAAGGAGTGACATCTTGGACTGACTATTAGATAAGCACTGACAGTTCATGCTTGTCATTTTAAAATAACATCATGGAAGGATAATGACCCATTATCAAATACAATTTTATTGCAGAAAGGAGGTAAATGCCATAATCAGTTAATTCATTGAATGTAAGGTTTTAAAATTACTTAATTTCATTGTTAAATCATACCTTTGAGGGAATCTTAAAATTAAACCATAGTTCTGAAATTGATAAAAAGTACCACTGATATCTGATATTTTTTTTTTTTATTTGCTTCAATAATAGTGCACATAAAGTTTAATCTAAGCTTAGTTAATTTGCTTTAGCTGGACAAAACTTAACTCAGCAGGTGCATTTACCTCTAACAGGATGGATTTGATGAGCTAGAAATTGTAGGTGAATAGTTGTTTGCTTTTTTCTTTTTTTCATTCTGCAGGTAGATTTTAGGTGGAAGGTTGGCACATTGGACTTAGAAACCTAAACATTTCCAATTTAAGGAAAACTTTGACTTTTTTTAAAAACATATTTGCGATTTATTTTTATAGCAAAAACAAAAAAGTCTGTCATGTTGCATTACTTTTTTTTTTCAAATGTCTACCAATGTGTCAGTACTTTGCAATTACAATGGATCTAATAGTCTAATACTAAAATTATCTTAATTTGTTTAAAATGATGTTTTTCATGTTTTGGAACAAGAACAACAAAATCACCAGATTTCCTGTGGATATTACTGCTGGTTGGAAGTGAACATGCAAAGCCCAGTTTCTCCATGGAGACTCTGTGCTTCTAAATTCAGTTGTTTTTTCTTCTCCTTTTTTCTTATTTTGTAGAAAAGAGCACAGGCATATGTCCGTTTCTTCATTATTAGATCAAATTAAGAGTCATCAGCGATGATTCCTGTTGAGTTCTACATGTCAAAAGCTGAAATGCCAACTTCTCTGTGCTTTCCACCGACTCCTCATTTTCTCTCCCCTGTTCTGTTGCCTTTCCTTATCTCATCTCTATTCTTGGTCTCCATTTCCCTCTAATTTCTCTCTGTCTATCTTCTCTCTCCTCGGTTGTTTTGTTCTGTTATTTCTGCTCCTTTCTTATCTACCCACCACAATTTTTAGCCATTATCCATTTGTTCTCAGTTTTCTGTGTTCTTTGATTTTTTTTTCTCTTTTCACTTCTCTTCATTTCTCTTTCCACTTTTTGACCACCTCCACCCCTATTCTTCCTGGAAAAAATTGTTCTTTATATTTTTTACTTTCATCTTACCTCCTTTTCCTTCTACTCTTTCAGGCTTCAATCTCAGTCCATCTTTATATCATTCGTCATCATTTTTATGGTTTAATTTTATGTGTTCTTCCTCCCCTTCTTTCCTCCTTTCTCATCTCCTTGTTGCCATCTGCTCAGGGCTTCTCTGCCCTTTTAATTATGGCCTGATTTCCCAGAGCTCTGGTCATACTGTCCTCTCTCCTCCTCCTTCCCTCATTATCACTGCTGGCCTTGGTGGAGGCGTTCATCTCAATGAGGGAAGAGGCTGCGGAGGCACTCAGAAATCAATGGCTGTGTCCCCACTGAGCTGAATGTTGACCATGACTCCTCTTCCTCAGCCCAGGACATGGCTGTGAGGCCGAAGAGGGGCCGGAGTTTTTTTATTTTAGTAAATTCCCTCGCAGAATTCCAGGTAGCCTGTCAGTGGAAATAGCTACGAGCCCGAACGGGCAGGCTGCTGCTTTTCAGACACCTCAGAGCTGTGTTCATTCTGTTGTTTCCTGCCAGTAGTGAGCAGACTGCCACATCACTTCTGGCTAACTTTGCTGAATTTTGCCAGAACCTTTTTAGGTTGGAGAAAAATACAGATTGTCTGTTTCAAAAATGTAACTTAAAACTGGATGACTCCTGTGGACTTCTGTTCTGTCAGAGACTGTTGACATGACATTCGATAGATTTTCTATTAATAGCAGGTGCCATGATAAACATTCATTTTTAAATGGTCATTTGAATCTGTTTCACTTTTAACATATCCGTTTCTTGAGATCGTGATTTTTTAACCTTCTGATTTCTAATTTGGTGTCTGTAATGAACGTCTAGAGGTGGTGGGGAAAAAAATTGTCTCCCGACTAACAAAAATACTTATTTTTTGTTTGTTTTCAAATCTGAAACATTGAATTGCCTTTCATAATAGAAGATACACACATGCTTGTTGCTATAAGCCACAGTAAAGTGGAATAATCTTGAAAAATTAATTTATTTCAGTAACTTGATTTAATAAATAAAGCAGATTGATTATTACTTTATTTTTTGTATCTTAAATCTTAAACGCTACATTTAAGATCAGAATATGACATCAGTTTTTTATTACAGGAAGTAGTTTTCCACCTGCCTAAAGGTAACTTTCAACAGGTGCTTTTAATCTGACAGATGAACCTCATAATCTTAATTACTGAACATGATTGTATATGATGACGCTTCCTAAAACTCTTCGTTAAATGCAAAATAGTCAACTGATTTGAAACAACCGTGTGCAAAGTGGCTCCAAGCATGAGTTAAGTTTTCAGATAACTTGGTATGGAAACCCAATAGCCGTTTCAGCTGTCTGTTTCTAGAGCTGAAGAGGGTCAGTCAGTGCATACATCCAAATCAACTAAAGGTTAATTCCCACAATAATTCCCACAAGGGGAATGGCAGTGAAGTAACTGTTTGCCCCATCAGTCTAAGATAAGTGCAGGCATTCAATTTTACACCAATCACTTTTTAATGTTGTGTATTAAATAGAAGTTAATGTGTTCGTACCTCTGTATTGTAGTGATCTGCCATAGTAAAAATATAAATATTTTTTATTTTTCTGTTTTGTCTGCCCATTTTTTACCTATTGCAATTTAAAACAATCAGCCTTTGTTGGTTTAGAAGCACGCCACACCTTGACCTGTCCTCTCTGATTGGTCAGAGTTTGATGCAGTCGCTTCTTGTCCTTTGGAGGGTGTGCCAAACTAGCCACCAGGCAGGCATTATGCAAATATATTTCATAGTCCTGTTGTTGAGTCCTGGAAGAAATGCCTGCACTACAAATGAGGCTTTGCAGGCAGTTTAGGAGCAGCGAGGGATACTAAATATGTAGCTAACTGTCACTTTTTTCAGTAGCTATCTCTTTCTTGATATTACAGTCTCTGGCTGCTGAGACATACCTTTTGATTCATCAGGCACAATAAGGTCAAAAACGCTGTCTTGACTGACAACTTAGAGCTCTGAGTGGGGTTGCACCATTTTTCTGTTGACTTATTTATTGTTTTTACTACTGCTTTTGCCGTAGGAACGTAGCTAGAAAATGTTTTTCTCCTGCAAAAACATCTACAAAGATGTGCCACTAACCCGAGTCCAGTCCAGACATGCCAATCAAATTTTTATTCTTTTGACTGAAATGTTTTCCCGTGATTTACAGAGTAAAGTTTTTGAAGAGCCAACGTACAAATTTATGAAACCGTATGATAATGAAAGCACCACAAACTTAAGTGTTTTCTGTCATGTTAAATAAATTATATTTTACAAATGAAAGTCAGAGTTTATATAAACACGCCTCCTTCTTATTTTGCAAATTGTGTCAAATGAATAAGAACCCATATTTAAGCTAAACGGTGACATATAATAAAAAATAATTAGCATTTTAACAATATTTAGTAGATGGATTAATCATTTTAAGTCAGTCGACGGCATTTTGTGAAGGAATAAAGAAATTACTAATTAGGTTTGGCATATTCTGCCGCTGTGTGACATATTGGAGAATAAGCCCTGGCATTTCATAATTTCTAATGAGATTTAGCAGCTGGATGCTCAACTTCAAGCGGGGAAAACCTTCAAATTCTGGTAAAATTATGCATTTTTTTTTTTTGTTTTTACATTAATGAGCATTACATTTCCCCACAGCTGTGCACCAGAAAACACCATGTGCCTTTTGGCGTTCATTTAGCTGCAGTAAGCCTCAAAGTGCAGGTGTACGGATACAACGAGTGATTTGCCCAGAAGCAGGTGGCAGGGTGACTGAGAGGAAAGGGGGACGTGTGGAGACACAGATGGAAGGATGGAGAAGGGTTGAAGGAAGTGGAGGGGCATGGTTATTTTTACCTCTGTGAACCACATATTGGGTGTTGCTGGTTAATATATGGGTGGCTGGTGGCTCTCAACCAGCCGAGGTATGACGGAGCAAGGGTGGGGGGGAAAAAAGAGCGGTGGCGGGCAATAGATCAAACGCGCTGTGATGAGCAGCAGTGCTGGGAAAGCTATATCTTCACACATCCCGCCCTTCTTCTACATGTCTTTCCCGGAGGTCATTCTGGGCCTGGGAAATAACAACCACAGCAAGCGGCACATCCTCGTCCTAATTGTCTGCCGCTGCACTCCATTGGCCAAGAAAAACGCAACTTAATCAGCTTGTCCAACTCACAGGATCCCCAAAGAGCTGCAGTGTTGGCTAAAGACAAAGCTGCAGGAGCTTTTTAATGGCTTTTTGAGTTTCAAAAATCCTCTCGCTTGTGTTAAATAATCTTAACATTAGCCAAAAACGTCAGCGCCCAAAACATTTTAAAGTTAAATAAGAATCAAAGCTGATTAACTGCCGAAGAATGAGATCATCAACACACAGGGCAAAAAAGAGGTAGAACTAGTTAAATCGCTTAAATTTATTGGCTGGAAAGTTGAAGAGGCATAAAAGCTCTTAGGCCTTATGCTTAATATTGGATATTTTGAAGTTTTGTGCCTATTCCGTGCTAAAAGTTTCTATTGACACAGATTGATGATTCTGAATTTGTCTTTGCTTTCAAACATGATTACATTTTTGGAGGAGATTTGTGGGGCTTTGGCATTTTTTTTCATTCACATCTCAATTTACATCCAAATGTTCAAGTCTCAGAGAAGCTGTGTGTTAAATCCAATAAATATTTCATTGTTGATTTGCTAACATTGCCAGTATTCGCTCACATTTTGATCAAATGTGTGGGAAGATTTAAGCAGCAACAAACTTAAAATGATTATATAGAGTAGAAATTATTGAGAAAACTCCATTTGAAAGCACATATTCATCTTATGAAAATAGAAAAGTAGATGGAAATCAGATTTTTAGGTAAAAGCCACAGGTTTATAGTGGTAACATTTTAAAAGAGACTGAAAACATCCCATAAATGCAGAGCAGCCTAACATTATTTTTTTGGCATACACTGACTAGTTAAATGGTTTGGATTAAATTACTTTAATGTCTCAGAACTTCCTGAGGCAGATCATCAGGTCGTTAACCCTAGCCCTTGTAAAGCGCCTTCAATAAAACCACAATTTAAGATTTAAGGTTTGTTTTTTTTTGTTCTTAAAAAAAAAGAAAAAAAAGAAACATTTAAACCATAACACAACTGAAAAGTGGGTGATAAAAGTTTTACATTTTGGAAAAGGCTAATCACTCATTAGTATCTGGTAAAATCCTGGCCACTGATCTTTGGAATACCTTTTGATTTATTTTGTATGACGCTATGAGATGCTTTAGCTGAATATATTCACAGAGACCAATTTGGAAAAATGTTCAGGCTGCTCGAAAACTCTTCAGTAATTACAACCATAAACGTCAGTGTATGTTTTAGTGGCATGGAGAAAGAAGTGAAAGTTTGGCATTTATATGCATTTAATCCCCCTTTAAACTGATTTCCCTAAATACAAATCAATCCAAAAGATTACTGTCAGACTATGCTTTGAATGCTCTTTAATGTATACATTTAGTACTTGAAAATGATTAAATATATTGCAGTAGAAAAGAAGTAGAAAGTAGTAATAAAATGGAGGAAGTCTGGAAGTAAAATAAGTTGAAGAAAGAAAGTAAGTGAATCAATACCAGCAGTATTTCTACTCTGACCTCAAACATTGTACTCTTCAGACACACACCCCTCTCTCCACTCCTTTCAACTTTTGACACACTGAATGTTTTGTGTTTAAAAGTAAGCACTGTCATATAATGCTTCAGGCAACCGTTCCGATTTGCACAGCTGGTGAGTCACTTTCTGTGGTTAAAGGATAACAGGCGATATGGAGCTACAGAAAACCCAGGAAAGGTCTGGTAAAGGGGCACACCAGGCATTAAATATTGAATGGTTGGGACAGAACATGTGTTAATTCAGACTAGTTTTGTGTTTCCTCTTGACTTGTACATTTCATGATTTAAAATGGAGGCTATCCACAGGAGAAAACCCTTTCTCCAAGGGCTTTCAGCCACATTGTGCCATCATTGAGCCTTGATCTAATGATTTTAAAGATTTTATATATAGTTTTTGATAGAATAATTGAATTAAAGAATATCTTTATCATGAACAAGTGCATTAAAATTGACCTCTTCTGAACAGTGGGCACAAAAAGAATTGTAAAAAAAAAAGTTTGAATCCTGAAATTGGGGTTTTTTCAATAACAGAAGCAAATATATTTTACTGTAAAACCATCCTGAGTTCACTTCTTTATGAAGTACCATTCTGAGTTTTTGTTTTACAAAAATACGTACTATGAAAACTATGTCAAGGTTGATCTGTTTAAATAGTAAAAATATCTTATACTCACACTGACTACTGAATATAAACCCATAGTGCTATTAATTCACCAGACCATGACAAAACTGAAACATATCTGTGTAAATGAGTCATTTTAATACATATTGTGACAAACAATCTCAAATATGGTTCCACTTGAATTAATATCAGAACTAGGCCATCACAAACCCGAACGCTTTATATCTGGCTTCCAATAATAAGCATTTGAGTAAAGGACTGACCTTAATCATATGACTGAACCTTTAACTCTGCCACATATATCCACACACATACAGAAGTTACTGGAATGAATTGTGTGTGTGTGTGTGTCTGCGTGTGTGTGCGTGGGCTATGAGAGGCAAGATGTTGACATATAATCAATGTTGTGTGATTGGGTGGTGACCCATTGGCAGCTGGCGCTGCAGGCTTGTTGTCATGATGACCAGACTTACGAGGGATGCTCACCAGCGAGAAAATTGGCCTAAAGAAGGAGATCCTTTTTATTTATGTGGATTTATACCTTCACTTGTGTTTTTGAGAACAAATCTTAGGACACCCCGCAGTGAGGACCTTTTGTGGCAGTTGAGCAGGCTTTTAAGGGAGTTCATTCTTATTCCTTTCATGAAAAAAAAAATGCAAATTTTAAAATGCAGTGCAACAGAAGCTCCAAATATGTCAATTTGACCAAGACATCACCGGTCTCTAGTGTTTCACCTGAGTTTCTGTTATTTATGTACCCGCTTATACAGACAAGGACTTGAGGTTTTTCTCTGTGTGCAGAAACAAGTTCAGTTATGTACTAAAATTCAGTGGCACAAATTATGGTGTTCATACTTCTGGTATTTTTAACGAAAGGTGCCTTGTAATGTTAACTATATCAGGATACTGTGACAACTTTAGGATTATATTGATCATTTATATAATCCTATAGCCACAGATGGCTATAGAATAGGATTACTATTACTTAGGAAAAGATCTTAGCAATAGATCTGCTTCTGGTCTATAATCTTAAATAAGATTACAGATATTTTGAGCCACAATGCCACTAGGCATCAAATCCATTCCTTTACAATTCAAATAATGACTTCATATCACTTATTTTTGGTGTAATCATTAAAGCTACAACACCAGATATGAAGTGCAGTCACCTACGCTGCGGCAAAAATAGGTACATGTAAATTATTTCGGTGTGCCAGTGTGAATCACATCAAGAATCTGTGTTCCACTGCTCTGGATTAAACTTTATACCTCAGCTTATTTTCACCAGCTTCCCTCAGTTGAGGGGGATTTGATTCATGCTGATAGCATCGTGTGCTGAGCAAATGCAAATAAATGCAAATGCAGGTGTCTGCCGGGCAAAGCATCCAGTATTGTTTGTGCAGAAAAACACACAAGTCCAACTCACCCCCTCCCTCTTTCCCAGAAACCAATGAAGCAGACTCAAAGGGTGTTAGTTCATCATTTGAAGCGGAAGCACCGCCGCAGTGATGATACTGTATGTTGTGCTCATATGGAAGGTGTACATGCTGATAGGGAGCTAATGTGGCTTCTGGAGTCATGTAGGATGGAGCAAACTCTAAATGTCTTAAATGTCTCTCCTGTCAGCTGCTCTGGGTGAAAGCTTCTAGTAAACAGCTTCTGCACACTGTTGAGCTGTGCAGCAACAGACCCTGACAAAGATGGAAATCCAACACCCTCATTTGTGCCATATTTCCAATGTTGTTGTTTTTTTTGTGTGTGTGTGTCTGTTTATAAAGAAGTATTAAAGGAGAGTCGTTAGTAGCTAGCTGCAGCTCTAAACAAATTTTGTTGTTTTTGAGCCAAAAGGTATCTTGCAAAGCTGACTTTTAGTGGTCATTTAGCTAATTGAAAAGGACATTAAAACAGAAAACACTGGCTTCCTGGCATATATTGGTATATATAAACCTTGGCTGGCAATGCAACTTTTCATCTGGACAGTATTTACATATTTTCCATGATGTAAAGCACTTTGTACTGCCTTGTTGCTGAAATGTGCTATATGAATAAACTTGATTGATTGATTTTCAGATTTGTTTTTGAGAAATTCACAAATTTTCAACCTCTGATTAATATTACATGCTAAGAATATAAGTGCAACATTAGCAACTTAAAACTGCTAACATTACATTTTTTTTCTATTTCTATTCTCAAATGCCAAGCTCGTTGTTTAAAAGAAAATACTATTGCTAACTATTTATCAAAGACACCTTAATGTGATTCTGTTGTTTATGCATCTCATGTGGAAGAATCTTAAAAATAAAACAACAGTTACTTTGTTTCTGCTTCATCATTAGAACTGAGAATTTCCAAACAAGTTGCAAGAGCTTATTAAAAAAACATGCAGAATTTCTTTCTATTTTTCTTTTATGTGTTTCTGAATGTCTATATATTTTCGTTCCTTCTGGGTGCTCTCAGTATCAAAGCTTTACACGCAGCCTTCGTCACAGTTGCATCAGTTGCTGCATTAGTAATAAAAAGATGGTCTTGTCATTGAATTTCTGTGTCCAGTTTGGTTTGAGCAACTTTAACTCGAGTGCTTGTTTCTTCGGAAGAACCGTGGCTGTACTTTACAGACGACCTCAGGGATGGGTTATATTTTTTTTTTTTTTTTTTTTTTCCAGGGGTGGTCAATTCTTTGAAGTGCTCCATATTGGCATATCATAAATAAACATAAGGCTGCATGTTTGAAGAGCAGAAAGACTTCTCTGTGTGTGTGTATGTGTGAGTGAGCGCATGCTAGGGAATATGATGAGTTTATAAGTATGTGTATCAAACAGTATGTGTGACAGCGAATGGTTCATCTTCATTTAAAAAGAGCGACACTATCTCAACTCTTTGATCTCAATTTATTTAATTAAATAAAAAACAGCACTTAATTGATTAGATATAGTTGAGTCTTATGGTAAGCTCAGGGCGTCTCTTTATCCCAGAACTAATTGTATATTGCCTCTCTGGCAAAGACAACTACCATTGAAGCAAAAAGTGAGAAGGTAACCGAAGAAATGACACAGAGGAGTTGACAAAAGAAGAACCGAATTGGGCTTGGCAGGGAAGCAGCAATAACTGACAATATTTAAATTAAAGTTCTCCATGACTTGCAGTGTGCCTCATACAGGTTGACATGCTTTATGCCCTGCACAAGAGTGTGCTCTCCATTCATGTCCAAAAAAATCTGAATCAGTTTTGACCCCTTGCACTCTTTCTTTGCCCTGTTATGACTTCAGTCAGCTTCATCAACCTCCATGCCAACCTGAGTTAAGGACAAAGAATGAGTTGAGAAAGCCCTTAAAATCAGGACGTCTTTGTTTTATCCTAAAGGTTTAAGGGACTGCATTCTGTATTTGTTAAGAAAGATCTTAAATATTTAACGTTAGTGGAGATGGATGCTGGCTAGCATTTAATTTGACAAAGTCACTGGGAAATCAGGGAACTTTTGATAAAGAAAAGGGCTCATTTGAAAAAAAAAAAAAAAAAAAAACCTCCCCAGAAAATGGTTTTCCGTGGTAGCAAGTAATTTATTTGGGTTTTCTTACATTGTCAAGTGTAAAATGAAATAAGACTGTTTCTCTTATAATTTCATGGACAATATTCATGAAATAGTGTCACCTACATCTGTACATTACGTTAAACCAAGCAGCAGATGAGAGTTTCCACAGAAATCCTCGTAACATCACAGTCAGAAATGTCTTTCCACCAGTTTGTGTTAAGTCTCCATGGTAACAAATTGCTGCAATGGCCACCAGGTGGTGGTAGTATTCAGTACTTCCAATACTGCTTTTGGCCTTAACTCGTAGTCAACACTGCATTAGGATGGAGGTATCGGGTATGTCCAAATGGATATAGGGGTGTTGCTGTTTTTCGGCAGCGAAAACCCCCCCAAACAAAAACAATTATCAAAACAGTGTCTCTTACTTGCAGGTGCACATTATGTGTGTGTATTTGCAGCTTAAAATAATTCATCCTTTTGTCCTAGGGAGTAACAACAGGAAAGGCCAGTGCCATACTCGTTTTCCTGAAGATTAGCTTCAAGCTGCTCCTGGGTGCAGCCTCTATCACCAAGCACAATGTATTCAATGTATTCAGTGCATATTCAGCCAACTTGGTCAGTTGGCTGCCTCCATGGAAGATAGTCATGCAGGTCCTCATACATTACAGTTAATTATTATCAAAGGCTGAGCTCGCTTCTACATGAAAATATACTGCATAAAAGCAATTCTCAAAAACTAAGCACTAGCAAGCCTTGAAATTAAGCTGGTAACCATCAGAACTATTGATGACTTGAAATGCATCCATGGTTCCTGCATACTGATGAGAAAAACCAGTGAACAAAGTCAGGAGAACACACCAAATGCAGTTGCATCATATTTTTTTTATTTCAAATTTAAGTTTTTAGATGTATTAAATAATCTAGCAACAAATGTCATGTTTTGTAACTTTAAATGTGAACGAATTGCAAACAACAACTTGGTCATTTGATAGGCATGGTGAGAAAACAGAAAAAAAAAAAAAATGCTTGTTGAACACAAGGAAAAGAGGACATGGAGCAGCAGTGTAACGAATGGAAACCAGCAACGAACAATGGAAGCCAGTAAGCTTATATACAGAGAAAAGATTGAAGAATAACATTTCAAACAAGTGAGATTAATCAGGGGGATGTTGAACAAGAGAACAGTACTGAGCAGAGGAAGTGAGGAAAGGAGATTAAGAGTAATCAGAGGGAGACAAACCACAGTATAAAGGAATTACAAGACTAACAGTGAATGAACACAGAAATAAACCAACATGAAAAGCCCTAAATAATAAAATGGCTCAGAAATGATCAAAACGTAGAACACCCAACGAGTATGACACGTAACATATGACTAATGTATTCAAACTTTGTTCGTCTGCAGATTACAAAAAGCACAACTCTTGACAGAAACTGAACATTAAACAAAATGATATTAAATAGGAACATCTGGAATAAGCTTCCTTCGTCTAGTTCTGTGTACAATGACAGAACTGAAATATAAGAATGTTTAATGCAAGACTTATGTGAGATGAAACAAAGACTTCAAGTCAACATTATGTTGTTAGTAGCCTAGGAAAAGCAAAATGCAGTACATTTTATTTAGAATGCTTCTTAGTGTGATACAAGCATCAATACATCATCAATACATGACAAATGCCTACATTTACAATGGTGAGAAATATCTCCATAAAAAGACACAATTTAAAAGAAGCAAAATTCTTTATGAACATTTAGTGGGGGAAAAAGAAATCTGGTGATTAGAATCTGATTGGGTGTCATGGGAAAGCAGTGTCCCAAATGAGGAGTTGAAAGGCCGAATTAGCAGCACCAATATATTTATAGCACTGGCTGCTTGCATAAATGTGTGCAAGAAGATTACTGGACACTTGTGACAGTCGGATTGAGAATAAAATGAGTGTAACAGCGTGGGAAAGTATGACTAATGAACAGCAAGAATAGCTTGTGACTTCAAGAAGAATGGCACACATAGGCAATCACATATTTAATGAACTGAAAGAAAAGCTTTCTGAATTATATGCGTTGTAGAACAAAAACGATAATATTTTTACTAAATATAACACAGTAGCAACCTATGTATGAGCAATTACGTTGTATTTTTAGCCATGTGATGGAGGGGAACTCATTGGGGTACATTTAAAATCTCAGCTAGCGAATGCTTGAGAATACTTAATTTACCTAAACTCTGGAGCCGTGAGAAATAAAGATTTTGGCAAATTATACATTTCAGCTCAGACAACTCTTTATTAGCCACCTAAGAAATTCTTGTGATCCCTGTTTAGTTTGCATGTCATGTTGAGGCGATCACCCTCAAAAATCGGAGCCTTGTGATCACCTACTGCCTCACCTCCAATCAGTGTACTACAAGAACACTATGGCCTTCAGCTTTGATCTTCCTCACTTGAAAACAACCCATTCATTCAAAAAAAGAAAATAGATCAGGAGATTAACTTGTAGAATATACCGATAAGACCAGATTTTGACTACATATTGATGTCAGCCCTCCTGGTGGTGTTAACAATCTGCATAAAATAAGATCTTAGGCCACTGAGTCGTCGTTAACTGGGTAGTCTTTGCTATTTGTTGTCATTGCATCTTAAATCTGGCTCTTTTATGGCAAATCTAGACATTTGCTGCTTAAAACCTACCAACACACAGCAAGGTAGATGTGTAAACGGTGGAGTAAAAAGAAAAGACTGAGAAATTTGTCCTTTAATTTTTTCGGGTAGAAAAATGTTGGTCCTTCACTGAATGTCAAAAAAAAATGAAATGGCAGCAGCCGACTTAAACACTACAAAGAAAACTGTTGCTTAAACTCATTCTTAGTACGGAGAGGAATTTCTATGAATGAGATTCTGTTTTTTCTTTTTCTTTTTTTTTCATTCGTCTACATGGCTGACAAAAAGCTTTCTTTACCACCACAAGCTGTTTTGACAAGTTTCTCTGAAATAATTTGAATATATTTTGAAATTCCAGTGGAAATCTAATTTTCCAAAGATGTCATGTCAGGATACTGCCAAGCTGGACTTTAGGGAAAGGTATCACACAGATATCAACAATTACTTTGTTTGGCAGAGGGATCCTACTCCACGAAAAGACACATTCTAAAACCAGTTTCAGTTCTTCTATCTATAGTCCAGAAAGGTCGAAAAAGGAAAAATAAAACTCGGGAGTCAAAGTGCACCCTATCAGCAAATGCATTAAAAGAAAGGAATAACTGATCATTTTAATTCATTAGCTTATACACTCACCGTTTCCACAGTACATTGATAAATGCATGCGTTGCAAAATAATTAGTGTCTTGGGCCCATGACCTCGTTGGAGTCTAACATTGTGGACTGAGCGGGGGAAGCCATTGCAATCTATGGCTTGAAGCAATTATTTTTAGTATAGTGAAAACAGTTAGTCTATATAAAAAGGTAAATTTAAAATATATGTATAATTATTAGTATTGTAAATATTCTTACAATAACTACCTTCATTTTGAGACTCATGATATAAAACAGGTAGAAATAATAATAAAGAAAATAATTAATATATAACATTTGAGTTACTGCATTTTTGGATGTAAACATTCACAATTACATTGAAATATACTGTAGGATTTAAAATCAAACAATTTTAATTATATGCTATCTGCTTAATGCAATAAGTTCGACTCATTTGCAGATCCGCTAATGCGATGGATATAACACCACGATAAACTATTCCATGCCGTAAAGGCTTCAGAAATGTTATTCCCTTAATGTTTGCAGTAGTTGTTAATGTAATCACCAAACAACATTTGGTCAGGCTTTTTCTGCCAAAGTCAAGTTCACCCAGGCAATGAGACCAGTTAAATGTTTAAGCCAAATCCTGCAATCTCTAATTTTTAAGGGCTTTTCAATGACACAATGTTTGCACCACAGATTTACTGAGCATGTGGGTGTAATTTTCCACAGAGATTACAATAAAGCAAGTTGTGCATGGTAATTCTGATGAAGGGTTTTTATTTTTGAAAGACAGCGCTCTCTTGACAGCCCCGATCTCATGCGAGTGGAACAAAGTAATCTCAGCTGTAAATAGAATGACTTTGTGTCCTTTAGTTAAGAAAAACAAAGTTGTATTTATACAAAATTAGACTTTTAACTTTTCTTCAGCACTGCAATAAGCCAGAAGCTTTGTGATGTTATTGAGCATGTTTTATCAGATGCAGGTGATGGAGGTTGTTTGACTAATTACATGATTACAAATTATGTGAGCCTTCCAAATGGGGGTTGAGACACTTCACCTATGCTGCATTAGTGCTGTTTTTTTTTTTTTTTTCTGTAAACATCCTAATGAAATGGAATAAGTGGTTTAAAAAAAGCTTTTTGTCCTACAGGCAGGGATGGAAGTAATAATATTGGGCTTCCACTTCACTTGCTATAATCCCACTGTCGATATGTGTTACAGATCAGTTTCAAGATGAAATCATTGAAGGCCATTGGAATCATAGGCTCCCTGCAGCGTGCTGATGGGTTTACTGCTGTGGTAACAACATGAAAAAAGACCTCTGAGCTGGTGTCATTTCTTTCTCCAGTGGATCTCAAGGTCAAAGCACTCCAAGAGGGAAGGAGAAGGGAGATGAAAAGGATTTAATGGTGCTTAGTGGTTTGTTTTTTCTCTTAGCATTTGTACTGAAACGGTACAGCAGAACTGTGAGGGATTGTTTTGTATTGTCTTTTTCAGTAAAAGTGTAAGCCTGCATTTTTAAGGCATCGCATATGAAGATCGACAGTTTCTGCACATAATTTCCTCATAACATTTTTCTTTAGCTAGAAACACTGTCTAGACAGCAAAGAAACAATTTCCACAGCAAAAAATAAATAGTACAACCAGATAATTCATTTTTACTTTGGGTTGAATCTACAAGTTGTAAGAAATTATTGAACAAAACTTAATGGTTTCCAAACAAAATGATCGTCATGGTAACCCCCATTGGATAAAAGAGATAAAATGTGTTTTCAGTGCAGGAAGCACATGGTTCAGGATTATGAAGTTGCCAAACATTACTAAGTGGTTGAATAATTATCACCCTTCTGCTTCAGTAATCTTCCACTCTGAACTCCTCTATAGTTAATACACAACTGCATTAATTGGTATTTTTGTTTGCAGCACTCATCCATCCATTTTCTACTGGCACTCAGTCCATGCAGGGTCTCTGGAGGAGGCTGCTGATTGGTTGAGGGGTGGGGACCACTCTACCCGTCAACCACAAGGCCACAAAGACACACAGGACTTATACGGGCACACCTTAGGGAAACTTTAAAGGATAATCTCACCAAAAGTGCTTAACTGCTTTGCCAGACAACCCTAACACCAGTCAAGTGAAATCTACAATGGTTAGGCTCAGATACAATGAGCTAATCTTGGGGGTAATACTAATCTCTTCTTTCAGCATCTGTTGAGGTGTTCTTGAAAATAATGCTGAGTATTTAAAACCAGTTGCTTACAGTAGAACATTCTGACTTATCTTCTAGATACAAACTAAAATACTCACAACAAGATTTAAGTTTGAATGGTAGGACACATGTCCAAAGGCTGCTCCAAGAGTTTATTTCAGTTTCAGTGGAACAATAAAATCACAAGTCGTCTTTGTACCCCAATAGAAACTATTTTCTTCTTTCCTACTCCATAAGATCTTGAATAATGAAGTGATCTTGTCAAAATTTATTTGAACCTAACAGTTTTGACACACTTGCTGGTCTTCTCTTTCCAACCAGCTGGGGTTGCTATGTAGATAAATACAGTTTACATCAGGAACAGCCACTGAATAAGAGTACCACAGGAGTTTGATCTTTTTGGGCGACGATGGGAGGAGTTTGTCCCGTAATCGGTTGGTTGCAGGTTCAATCCCTCACTCCGTTTCTGTCGTTGTGTCCTGGGGCAAGACACCTTACCCGCCTTATCCGCCACCGGTTGCTTGCCACCATCAGCGTGTGAATGTGAGGGTGAATGACTGAACGGAGAGTGAAGCGCTTTGGGATACTCTGCACTTGATAAAGCGTTGTACAAGTACAGGCCATTTGCCATTTCATTAATGTCGGATTTTCTCCTGAAAAGGCAATGGATTTTAAACACTGTCATTTTTTTTTCTTTTATTTTCACTTTATTTTATTTTAATTTGCATGCATGAGCTGTGGGAAATAATCTTCACTCACAGTCCAATGAACAGCTTTTTCCTAAGCTTTCAACCGGAACTCTTATTTTCTCCTGACTTGTCATTGTTAATGTAAATTAATGAGTATGATTATTGTGAATAATTTAAACTCATAACAGCACTCAGCCTGGGTGATAATCTCTCAGTCCATACACATGCATACTTCAGACATACAGTATGGTGTTGTTTCTTAACATTTACTTAATTTTTACTCTGAATAAGTTCTTGTTTTTTAATAGGATAATATTTTTTGCATTATGTTAAAGACATTTTTTTTCAATCAGGTTGAGATCTAGGCCATTTCATCAGTACAAAGTGTCAGGCAGAACTCCCTAAAAGAAGGGATGAAACTTCTGCGAGATCCCTGAACTATTTTTTGTAATATTGGCCATTTTTTTCAGGTCAACAGTATATTGTTTGTTCTCATTTTACATTGGTAGTTTGTCTTTTACTTTAGTTAACACAATGTAATTTAATTTCAATTTTGCATTGAAGGAACATGGAAGGAATCTGATGTTCTTTACGCACTATTAAGTCAAGTAATGTCATTTAAATGGCACCGTCTAATGGTGGCACATAAGAAGCGCATTATGAGCATGAAAACTGAAGTCATATCTATCACTGGGGACTCTTGAGTTGTGTTCAAGGTCTTCGCCTTGGTCAGTAACTGGGGATTTGGAGGATTTATCAGCTTTATGTGCCCTTGCTCTTGACAGTTTAATTTGTACCTTTCTCCAGCCTTTACAAAAGATGTGATTGTCAAAGTGGCTTCTGGCTGCTAACCTGAAAATGGTTATTATTGAGGACGACTTCGAGGAAGGAGCCGTTTTAATAATTGTGGAACTAAAAGTAGATTAGAAGATCACCGCTTTTAAGTAGGTACGTCTTGAGAATTACATCATCGTTCAGCTATTAAATATTTTGTTGATGCTCAGTGAGTCATACGTGTAGCATATAAAACTAGGTATCTTTAAATAACCATTGGTTAGACATACTACAGCACATAATGCATACCCAAGAAACACTAACAAAATGTTAAGCAATGGTACTAAAAATGTCAGTGTGAGCACTCGCAGCATTTTTTTCTTAATTTTTCATTTTTAAAATCAAATTGTGAAGGCATGAGGACATAAATTTGATCCCACTTTAATTATGCAGTGTGTGTCAGTCGTTTTGGGCTAAGCCTTTTTTTGTGAGTCATTTTGTGGAGTGAACTGTGACACTCTAGGCTGAACGTTTTTGCAGAACATTGATCGGACATGTAAGGAGTTGCCAAAGATGTCTAGGGAGAATTTTAAAACCAAAAACCAGGACAAGAGAGAAGACGGCGAGTTGTTACAAGGCGGTGTGGGACCAGGCCCAGCATTATTGGAAAGTGGTTGGCAAAGTGCAGCTGAGCAGGGCTGACAGGTGACAAGACACTGGGAGACCAAGTACCGGGAGCACAAATTGGGAAGAAGAGGTGCTTGGAATCTAAGTGGCAGGAGGAATAATACACTGAACAATACTTTTGGAGTTATTACAAAGTTAGGCATAGTTTGAACTAATCTGCAGAGGAGTGAAAAACTGAAGTAGGATGTCTCCACTGTGGGTAGAGAGGAGCAACTGAGCTGGCATGTCCAGACAGGTATTTATTCAAAAAATGACAGAAACGAATAAAACTGTCGCTAACAGTAGTTTTATCTGTGTGAACACTCATGTCATCATCGTCATGACAGCTAAGCGCCTTTTAACATCATTCTGTTATTCTGAATACAGTTGTTTCTTGTGAGCACAAGAAACAACTGTACCGGTGGGTTAAAGTCAACCCACCAATATTATGCTGGTAATCCACCTCTGTAATAAAACCTAAAGATAACGACATGTTGAAGATGGCACATGACCGTTTTTTGTTGTATCAAATTATATCAGTCAGAATGAAGACTTTCTGACTCATATGACTGTGATTTCTCCTCAGTCATAGGAGAAATCACACACACATATCCTATTCCTATTGTTCAAGTGAGTCCTGAGAATTGTAAACCACATGCCTTTGGTTGCTCAATTCTTAGTGTTATTGTCTGAAAGACTTGAAACTTGTGAACGACAACATGATCCGTATCATCCAATGATCCCGGCTCAGGTTGTGGTTAGGTGTTTGTTGCGTAAACAGAGCCTGAAGAGGTTTCATTTTGATTTGGGGATCTTACTTTACTATTTGAGCCATTTATTTCTACGATGTCTTGGTCTGAGTGTCTGACCAAAAACTGCCATTTCAAAAAACAAAAAAAAAAAGCTGTGGGGAATTAACTGAAGCTTTCAAACATACGAGTAGTGTATCAGCTGTCAAGCTTGATGGTGGCTGCATCATGCAGCCTTTTCCTCTCAGCTGGGCATTTGAATGAAAAAAGTAAATGCAATATAAGTAGAGGATGCCTGATTCTTAATTCTTCAACTTTATCTCAGATCATCAGATAGATTGGATGTTCCAACAAGACAGTGACCCCCAACCAAGAGCAGAACTGGTTTTATAATGGATGAAACAACTTCATATTGAGCTTTATGAAAGCCTTAAACCTGTGCTTGGTCAGATTATGTCCTATTAGAATCATATCAGAAGCTTGCTAAAGGCTAAAGTTAACTTGTGGTTTAGATATATCTAGCCAATCCACATCAAACTTGTGCACCAAATTGTTGTTTTGAGATGTGTTGTACATCCATTCTGCCCTAAAAAGAAAAGTGGATTTGAATAGTAAAAAGCTCAAAATAAGTATGTTATAATTACATTAAAATCAGTGGATAAACATGCTTATTGTGACCACAGCTGAAGCAGCTCAACTTAACACACTGACCTGTTTGTTCAGCAGAGGCTCATAAGGTCAAGAGCTCAGTTTTTGTCTTAATTTGTATCCAGGCTTCCTATTTGAAGATTCTCGAGCCATACAGTGTCTCCAAATTCCCTTCAAAATTGAATAATTTAAAGACCTTAAATTTAAATACTACAAATCTAATTTTTCTTCTAAGCTTGCCATAACATCAAAATTTAGGAAATAAATCCCACTTTTACAATTCAGCATTAATCCTCGAGTAAACTTGATGATTTTAGTAAATTTTTGATACTATATTTGTAATTCTGCTGTCCTTGTCTAACCAGTTCTTCAAACTATTCCTGCTTTTTCACAGAACACATTGTAGTCCACTAAGCCTGGGGGCCTTTTTAATTAGAAGTGCATAGATCTTTTTTTTCATACGGGTTGGATTGTTAGATAAGTTGGTCTTAAAAAGAAAGCTAGTCTTTGATCACTTCTCTTACCATAAACTAACAGTGAAGCGACTTTGATAACCCACAGTAATGTTTGATGATATAGCTGAGACCCCAGCAAGCAGCTGCACCATCAGATCCTGGTGTTCACTGAAGAACAATCCTTTTTTGACATCCTTCTTTAGAAACTGCAGGTTACAGGCAGAAACGCTTTGTTATTCACTTTGAGAAAAAAAAAAAAA